>NC_085093.1:7003113-7299917 GCF_963422355.1 Corticium candelabrum
ACTAAATGTAAAATGTAGGGAATGTGGGGATTGGAAGGATTCACTAATGATGTCTGGCTTTGGTTCATATTATCTAGATCTTGTTTCTATTACTTTTTATACAATTCCTACATCTATTTCTTTTGTCAGAGAAAAAGTTTTTTAAATTCTAGTTTGGTAAGTTTGTAAGAGTGTGAAAGTGCAACCTAGGGCATGTCTCCATTAGGGCCTAAACATGTTTTAAAGTGGTCTAAGCCTAAGCCTAGCACGTTTTTATTAGTGTTAATGTAAACTTAAAAACAGCTTTTGTTAAACATGATTCAGAGGTAGTTTACTCCAGTGGTGTAATGGTCACATGGTAATGCACGTTACACGAATATGGATACTAATTTTTCGTGTCTTTGCATTGTTCTTTCTGCTGTGCGTTTATAATTGTAAATATTCAATGGCAGGCAGAATAGAACTTGGTTTAGTAGTCAAAGCCAAACATTATCACATACGGGATATGCGTTGTAAATGTTGGGTTCCTGCATACATTGTTATGTGAACATGGACAATCAATCGCAATACTGCTCCGTGATTGGCCCGAACTGTGCAATAGCATTGATGGCGGTTGTTGGATCAAATCTGCTTGAAAGACATACAAATATTTTAACTTTTTATTTCAGTTTCTTTAATTAATCACCAAAAGAATAGAGTTCGGGTAATTCTAAAGCGTTTTCTTGGTTTCACAGCCATACATAATGTAGTAAAGAGATATCTGTGGAGAAGAAGAAGAACAAAATTGCTGCATGGGCCTCCGAGGCTAGCAACTGTTTCTAGGTTGTTAAATGATTAGTGACCAAATCAAAAATAGGGTATAGTACATAATGTACAAACATTTCATTCCATTGATTTTGAGAAATTTTAGTCTTCATTTACTATTTTTTCTAAGCGTGTAAAAAATGACCACGCCTACAACGCTCCATAAATGTGGCAATCCCTACCCTGTGATACTGTATAGCAGTGCATATGAAGAATGAGTCTTGATTTAATATTTTTTAATTAATTAATTACACTAAAATAGATTTTGACAGGTAGCATAGTAGGTTGAAGCAAACATCTCTTGTAGACAGCCCTTAGTGGGACATTTATTTTTTGCTATAGCCATTATTTGTTATGTCTTGGTTTAATTTGTTTTTCATTTGTTTGTTACGTTTAATTGTTATTGACTCCACCAAGGAGGTTATGTTTTCATCAGTGTTTGTTTTGCTTGTGAGGATTATTAAAAAATGTGTGGATGGATTTTGATAAAATTTGACAGGCTGATAGAACTTTGATAGAGGAACAATTGATTAGTTTTAGGGATTAATCTGGATCCGAGTCTTAATTTGGATTCCCGGTCTTTTCTCAAGGGGTCAGCTCATAGTTCCTCTTGAAACTTTTTTACAAAAAAAGTGAGATGACTCCCAATTTTGATCCTACACACCCATATCATTTTTGTTCAATTATTTATGGACAAACCATATCATTTAAATGGTAAATGTACCTGCTATGGTGAACACAAAAGCCTTTCCACAGTGGTTGCCTTGGAAACAATAGTTAACGGCATCATGAGAAAACTGAGCTGCCTTGGCGGAGGTTTGCACTCTCTGAGTGCTGTCTAGTTGGTTTGTTGGCTTGTTTTGAGCAGGATTCATGTGGATGCATTTTAATGAAATTTGGCAGGGTGAAACAAATTTATAGACAGGAGCAATTGACAAGCCCGTAGGAAGCATTTCAAAAATAGTTCCAGTCTAGTGTGCGCTAAGAGGGCGTGGTCCAATGATAGTGCATTAAGAGGGTGTGGTCCACAGGTATCGCACGAAGGGAGCAGTCTTCCAGTATACCTGTATCTATTGTTTAATTTTGTTTACCAATAAATATACTGTAATGCAAACTATCCAAATCAGAGACGAAAATCTTCATTGACAAAATATCCGAATTGTCTCAGCCTGTGCTCACTGTTGACAAACACGTTTGCAACATCAACAACATTATATATATATATATTAGTTATATAGTAGTTATATATTAGAAAGTTATATATTAGGTATTTAATTACCTATACCTTCAATCGGAAGTTTTAGCCAATCGTCACTGGCAGAAGTACAAATTTGAAATATGTTCCAGCCAAAACTGGACCGACCGGATCGGTTTCTACAGCCCTGATTGACTAGTTTGGGGAATTAATTCGATGTTGTGTAACATACTAAGGTGAACACAAAGGTCTTTCAAGTAGTTGCCATGGAAACAATTATGAAAGGCATTATGAAGTAATCGAGCTGTCTTGGCGGACGTTAGACACTCTCTGAGTGTTGTGTAGTTCTACCATTTGTTACTATTGGTGAAATGAAGGGGCGAATAGCCTACAACTGCAGCAAAGGTATGTTAGGCTGCAAACTACACGACGTACTATATGTACATATTATCTTACGGTCATTCAAAATTTATCAACAATTTTATGAGCGTTCAAGCACACTTTTCTGAAGCCTTTCCTCTCCCCAAAGCGTACGCAATATTGTTAGTGCACAATTCAATAGTTTGACGAATAGTTCTATGATCTATCTAAGTAGATATTAGAATGTTGACGTGTGGTCTTCAACGCTTTAGCATTGATATAGTTCTTCTTCCATTCCAGTTGACCGGCTCAAATGATGTCAGCTTGAGTTTTCCGGTCATTCAAGTGGACCAAGAGGAAACATTGAGAAAGTTGTGGTAGAAACAGCTGGGCTCTTTATGGACGGCTGATGATGTTCTAGAACGAAACCAGAATAGGCTGCCACGATTGTACATGTTTGTAAATTTTGTATGTATGGGTGACTAGCAGGGGAACAATATATGATGCAATTCCAGCCATGTAAAACAGAGAAATTAGTACAACCCATTTCCTACCGATCAACATTTTATAAAACGTACAGGGGTCATAACCCCTGCCCCTACCGTTTTCTTGGTACACTCATGAAATTGTTTATAATTTTGAACGACTCCTCAAAGTATTTGTCAACATTGATAAGTTATGTGTGGCTAGTCCCGTGACAGCTGTAGACATTAATTAGTCTGGCTTAAGTGGCTTCAATGCTAGTTAGGCTTAATGCCTTTTCACACAGAATGCGCATTGGTGTTTTCCCACTTAATATGCGCTGTCAAGCCACATTCAATGTAGATTTGCTTAAACCACATGCGGAGGTGGTTGGAAGTGGATTCAATGTGCATTGGCGGCTGCAGATGACACCGCACTTACCCACGCACCTCTTCCGAGCTGTGGGCAGCAGTAGATCTAAGTTCTTCTCTATCCTGTGCTTATGTCATACATATAGACGTACTGTAACCAAAGATAGAGAACTATCTTCACGAAGAGACTGCCAGCCATGATAATGCAAATTCTAACCCACACAGGTAGGTGTCTACGCCATTTACGTGGATTGCATTTTCCTAGTGTGAAATTGGTCAATGCGCATTGAATGTGCGTCCAATTCACATTTGATGCAAACTGGATTGAATGCAAATGCACTACAAGTGTGAAAAGGCTTTCAGTTTTCAAAGTCATATAAAGCCTGGTTCTCAATATTGACGCTGACACTGACGTTGATGCTGATGCTGATGCTGGTATAGGAAGGAATCCTATTCCAGCGTCAGCGTCAGTGTAAAATATCAAAGGATGCTGCCTATGTCAAGCCGGTGTCTTTGATGTTGACGCTCAGCTGAGCGTCAGCGTCAATATTTTGAACCAGGCTTAAAATGAGAAAATGTAAATATGACTGACAGAAGGCAACCTTGTGGTAGTGCTTGTATTTATTTACATTTCTTGTAGAAGCCCCCCATGATTAAGTAAGCTCCCATCTTTAACATTTGCCAAGTTTCAATCATTGATTTTCACACTTTAATTAATCTTCTAACCGAAATGGGTTATTGAAAGCAATAATTCAAGGGAACGGGACTTTGAAGAATTCCCGAGACTTGGCAAGGAGCGGTATACTAACAGGGTTCTATTTGCACCAAATCTCTGTGGCTGGCTGACTATGCTAATAGTGACCATATATGGATGTTATGGTTCAGGAATGTCTGGTATGGAAGTGATGACCAATCATGACGCATTATTATCTTCTGTTTGTGTGGCAAAGAAAGGCAATAGCCAAGCAGCCAATCACTAGGCAATGTTTGGCATGAGAGAAAATTTAGCCAGAAAGACGCCAATTTGATCAGAAACTACGTCTCAACAGAAACGTTGTATTTCAAATAACGCTACCTGGAAATCTATGAACATTCCAATAGGACTGCTGTAGTAAGCACAAACGTATTGTGTGAAGTGCTATTTAGGGAAAGGAGTTCGGTGCTAACGCAAGTCACCAACTACAAATACCATAGATAGTACTCCCAATGAGTATATTGCTTCGTAGCTTTCAATTAAAGCGATGCTTGATGGAGGTTTATATATTCGTAGTGTTAGATCCGAATGAGTGCTGTACACATGATGGTCGAAGTTAATTTAGAGGGTCTGCTTAATTAATCAATTAATTAGTTGTATTTTCCGAGATTACTAAGCGGTCTAGATTTTTGTGAAGACTTACCTATCGACAGTGCTCAACAATAGGACAGAGGTATAGCCAGTGCTAAATTTGGGGGTTGATTTGATGTTAGTGATTTAATTTAACAGTAACTTGAGCGTAACCAGGTCTAATTACATATGAAAGATTTAAATTAATATTAATGGTTAATACTAATTTGGACCAATAAGCAATTGGATGTGCAAAATCTGCTCACGACTTGCTACTTTAGGTGCAACCTGTACCCTTGGCCTATGGTGGCGAATGTCCAGTATGCAAATAGGGTATTTGAATGTCTTTTTCGTGTTCCAGGCATTTTGTATAGGGCTTGTAAGGCCTCGATGGTCCAGAAATGGGTGATTGCTGCTCACCACACATAGCAACAGATGCAACAAATACAATTCTGTACATATATATGTCAAGTACTTAGATTAGTAAGAAGACCACGCCCTACTGAACCCCACTGAATTGCTATAGCTTTGGCACTGAGTTGGGCGTAAGATAAATTAACGTGCTGCTGTACAGTATTAAAATGGTGGATTTGTGTGTTAAATCGTATGATTTTAAATTTGACAATTAGTCTATTTCTGACTGATTACAATGACACTAAGTCATTGATCTGTCTCTATAGTAACTACGGCACAGAAAACGACCCTGAATTTAAAGGATATCACAATGGCAACTCAGAACCCAAAGGCTTCGGTATTCATTTAGAGTCAACTTTCCCGTCACATTGTCTTCATATTTAACCAATTTTGTAGGACACATTGGCATCTCTGTACCAGACGTAGATAAAGCGTGCGAGAGATTTGAGAAACTTGGAGTGAAGTTTGTTAAGAAACCAAACGATGGTAAGCTAAGCGTTATGATAATATCACTTCGTTGATTGATTAATCACTTTGTGCTATTCATTTAGGCAAGATGAAGGGTTTGGCATTCATTCAGGATCCCGATGGATATTGGATTGAGATTCTCAGTGCTGGTAAAATGGCAACATATCCACAAGTGTAATTGTGTCATAGCAATGACTCTGGTTTGCCAGCCAGTTACATCAACAAACTGTACAGTGACACTACTACGGTGCTACTATGACATTATTAATCATTTTGTTTGCAAATTGGTATTGCAATCCCTTCATTATTACAAAATGCAGTAGTCTGGGTTACATAATTGTGCAGATTCTCAGTCGCCGTCGACAACGGTTTTTTCTCGTTTTGGTTTCGTGACTTGTCAGATCATCCATATGTACACAATCGTTTATTATTGATAGCTCATCCATTTCTCTTTCAGACTTCTTAGACAGCTCTTCAATCTTGTTGTATATTTTGTCAGCACACTGCTGTGAGCAGGCAACATGCCTGAAAGGAATGTATGTATTCCCAACAAAACGATTCACTACATTTGTTACCCAAATACCTAATGATAGACATCAACAATTAGCAGTTGTGTGTGTATGGGCATGTGCATGTGCTTACCAGAATCGGTATCTTTCCCTGCTGTGTTACATTGGTCACAAATGTGCATATGAGCTTGCTTGTCTGCCATTACACCGCGAAGACGATATGCAATACCAGCATATCTACAAGGATGGATACCTACGCTCAAGAGTTGCTTGGTGCAGAAAAATTGTAGGCTGTCTGGGTTATAGCTGCCTTGAACTGTTCTAACTTCTGTGCTTAATGGTTGGAATTTATTTCCACTTTGGTATTGGTTGATACCACTCATAAGTCCGTTGTCAGATCTCTTTAATGTTTCCAGATTAGATAGCTTGAGGATAACGCCCGGTAGAGCAGTGAAAGAATTGTTACGTAGATCCAAGGACCTCAACTTGGAGCAGTACTGCAGTGCATTTGGCAGGAAAGATAATGAATTATGAGCCAAATTGAGTTCTTCTAGTCGAGCCAGGGCTCCAATGGAAGGATGAAGGAAAGACAAACCACAGTGTGTAACAGTCAATTTCTTGAGCTGCCACAATTCTGGGAACTGCAACAGACACAGTTGTGAGAAACAAGGTCAGTCGATCAATATTTACATTACAGTACCATACCTCTAATGTTCTACAAGATCGAGATACCTTGCACTGACATATTTGCAATTCAACCAGATGGTTGCATCTCAATACAGATGGCAAAACACACTCAACTGCAACAGCCACATGAGAAAGAAATTATTGACCCTAAAGAGATTCTGAAAACTTAATGTGTATTTATCATGTTTACGTACTCAATGCGTTATTGTATGATCTATCATCTCCTTGGAGTACAACTCTTGTTGCTGATTGGAGGTCTGGCAATTCCTCCTGTTGAAGATGTGAATCACACACAGCAATATTAATTGTGGCTCTAGTCTACAAGCAAACACGATGGCACATAAATGTCATCATAACGGACACCGTAAATTGATTAATTTGGTTTAATATTTCCAAATGGCTACCTCATCAGTGGTTGTGTCTTGTTCCTGTTCGTTCTGATATCGCACGTCTGCTACAAGCTTTGAACGAATGCAAACGGTCACTGTCGTGTCGGTCATATAGCTGAGTATCTGGTGCGCAAACTGGCGAGTGGAAAACCTGCTGGCAGCACATCCACCTATAATGACTACACCGCATTCACGTGTTTTATACACCATGAATCATGGGCTAAATATAGACATGAAGGACACGCTTCCCAAAATATCACACGATGGTAGGCGCGGCCTCTTGACTACGAAGCTAGCTTTCCCATTTCCAACTGCATTTGGTTAGTATAGTACTAGTAATTTCTGATGCAAAGATAGGGAGAAAAGTTCGTCTCGCTGCAAATGGTCTGGAACCTCGAGACTTTCTTGTTAAAATCAATCAACATTCATGGCGTCGACTGAGAAAGATGATATTGCTTTTGCATTTGACGATGAGAAGATTAGTAGCCGTCAACATGTAAAGTTAGTAGCAAAACTCAATAAACAATAAATAGACTAGTGAATTCTTAAAGTTTTTCTGTTGGGTTTCGCTTTTCTATAGGAGACCATGGATTCTTTTCTTTCATTACTTTTTTCGAGTGTCGGCCGTACTTGTCTATCTGCTCTGTAGCTGGTTTAGTGAAAGTTTTATATCTGTTTTCATCACAACCACTGTTCTTCATGCTGTCGACTTCTGGGTGGTCAAGAATATTACAGGAAGGCTCTTGGTTCGTCTGCGTTGGTGGAACAAAGTGGAAGATGATGGCACTTCAAGGTGGCTGTTTGAGTCAGAAAAGGTTCATGATAACTTGTGTAAATAATACAAAATTACTAAAGGCTGATCAATATTAGACAAACAATTGAAGATGATAAATCATTTCATAAAAAATATTCAGAGAATACAATTTTAACAAGTATGCAAACATTTGAGGAAATGGTGGGTATGTAGAGATGGTATGTACTTCTTCATGCTCATCTCCTACATCAATCGAGCACTGTGAGTGTTACACATGACTGCTGTGTTTTAGGTTGAAACTGTCTCAACCAATTAAGTTAAGTAAAACTATTGTGATGTAAGATGAGCATGAATAAGTACATAGCCATCATTTTCTCAAAATGTTTTATACTTGTTTCGTTCATTTCTTAGTTATGTAGATGAAGTGGTTTTGTCTTGCTCCAATCTGTGTTACTACTGTGAGTACATGTATATGCATGGTTGGATAGAAATGGTGCGTGCAGCTTGGGATTTGATATTTTGACTGATGTATGTTACAGCAGTGGGCGGATGTACATAATAACATTGATTGCATCAATAAACAACTTCCACGCATCTTTACACTCGACGCTCACATGCACAGAGACAGCACCCCGTTGAGCATAGTCATAGATGTTTAACTACACGCAACCGCAAGCACACTGTGGAAGTGGCAGCTAAGGTCGCAAACCGTAGTTTCCACCAACTAATAATAGCTAATTACATGGGGCATCATGTACACACGTGACCGGAACAACATGGTGCTTTGGAAGCCCTACGTGGAACTGCATAGCAGCAGTTGACTGATATTGGGTGGACTTTGCACAGTTCTAGTAGTTGGGTAGGTGCAATTCCTCGGACAAGAGCGAATCGTTTTGTATGAGTGTCGTCGTTGTAGTTGTTTTGAGTGAGGCACTAACCTGGCTGACAAAAGTGAAGTGTGAAAGAACAAATCGCGTTTTTACTGGTTGATGATGGCTTCTGAGACGCTTAGTGTCAGCGCTAGTAGTCTGGCTACCATTCGGACCGTTTACAGTCGAGCGTTAGGTGGCTCTGAGATTTTTACTGAGTTACAAGAGATGTGTCTATGATGCATTTGGATACTTTTGTATGGGTGGCCATTTTAGATTCTTTACATTCCTACATAGAGAGTGCATGCTATCGCACTTTCTGATTTTATTGCAGTGATGCATATTAATATTTGGTGCATGTCACGTACTAGACAAAGTTTGCTTGGATTTGCTTATTAACAGTCTATCCTACATAGTTTTAATAAGGTACATTCAATTAAGGTGAATTTATTGACCCAAATGCAGTGTTTTTCCTACAATACATTTTATGCGTACTGTATGCATAAAATGTATTGTAGGTAGGAAAAACACTGCATTTAGTCACTAAGTGTACACAAGTTTTGCCTTCCTGTACACAAGCCCGGTGTCAGAACCAGATGTGGTTGTGTCACAAGTAAGAGGTAGATGACTGATTCAAACTGATTTTGGTATGTACTTCAAATAAACCATTTATATTTGATGTCGCATTTATTTGAGGTGAAACATTTGCATCTCATTCAATCATTGCTTTGGATAAATGAGATAATTACTCAGTGGCCTACGCAGGGGTTTTTCTTTATTGCTAGCAATACCCCTAGGCAAGGCCCCTTTGTCTTGAAATATGAACATGATGCCCCGAGGAAATTTTTGATTTAGGACATCAAAGAAGCAAAGATGGAAGAATTTATACACGACAGCTGGCGCAGTTCTATGATTCTTGAGCTTTCTAGGTGTTTTCACATCTGAATTAATTAATTAAGTCTCGACCTGATCAGTCACATTTATGTGAACACGAAGGATCACACCTGCGGCAAGAAATTTATGGTACAAATAGGAGATAGCTTTACATCGTGGCTGGTGTGGCTGACTTGTTTGTCAAGAGGAATCCTCGTCGTATGGCCATAAAGTTCTCACAGCTCATGGCTAATTAAATAGCCTATCAAATAGTGAGGCATTTAAGTGTTAATGTTTTACTGTGCATTGTTGCACTGTTTTATAATCATTATAATTGAATAACATTATTAATTTATATCACAAAATTGATGACATCATCAAAATTGACACATTAGCTTCTTTCTGCTATACCCCTGTGAGTGATCCTGCATACGTCACTGTTACTAGGTCTTAGGAATTATACTGCATTTCATACGGTTTATTTCAGAGAGATCTCTGTTGCTGATACATTCTAATCACAGCTCAAAAATTTGTGAATGCAAATTGAACAGCTCATACGCAAATTGGGAGTTGCCTAGGGAAAACTCTGCAAAAATGCATTTTGTTAATGTAGGAGGAGGAGACCATCTAGATCATGCGTAGTAGTACCAATAGCAATAGTATATACACAAGACTGCGGACACTACCTACACTTTAAGCTTATGTGACTAGCCTAGAGTTGTCTTTACTATATTACTTAATTTACACTGCATACTACATGGTGTCAGAAGTGCAGTAACTCACCGTGTACTGTACACAATCAGCTATGTCTGCGTCGCAACAAGAATCGCCAGAGCCGACTGCACAACAGGACTCCGTACAGTTGATGAATGTGGCCATTTCCTTGCCAGACAGACTGAATTTGAAGGATGATAGGAGTGTTTTTGAGGTCTTGTCGTATTTTAGCAAAAAGATCGCACATGGAGCGAGTAGTGACGTTTCAGCAATGTCTACCAAAAGAAGCTCTGGAGGTAGTAGACACCTTACCCTTTGGAGAGGTGAAAACAGGAACAACATTGCAACAGTCTTCGTCACATGGAAGCATATTCTTTAGCAAGACCAATGTGATCTACAAATGGTGGCAATTTACACAGTGAGCACAGAAACAAGGAGAGCCAATTGATGACTATGTAATTTCTCTACAAAGTATGATTTGTGCATGCAAGTGGAGTAATTCAAGATGAATTACTACGAGACAACATAGTTCACAGTATATTCAACAGTGCCATTTATCAGAATCTATTACAGGAAGCTCACTTAACTTCGGCAAATGTAATATATCAATATGCCGTGCCACAGAGTCTACATCTGCACAGGTCAAAGCAATTAGCTCTACTGATGACGTTCACACCCTGACCGTGTACAGTATATGTGACAAACCACTAGAGTACCGCAGACGTGTCACTATTGCAGACAGAGACATAACAAAGGCTCATGATACTGTCTCACACTAGGCAAAACATGCTCCAAATGCGGCAAAGCAATCACTTTGCGTCCGTTTGCCAACAGAACCAACCAAAGAAGAAGATGGTTTGCCAAAACATTAGTACAGCATACGTGGAATTGAAAACGGATGAGCCAGACCAAACGAATTATCTGATGACAATTACTCTGGACATTACCAGCCAAATGCATACAGCCCATTCTCTTTAAACCAGTTAGGAAACACGTGCCAATGAAACACCGTACTTCCACGCTTTTAACGGCATGCCGGTTAATTGTGGGGTTTAGCAAGTGCTAGTATACCCTGAAGTATACTGGCACAGAACTGGAAATAACGTTCGGCAATCAGCTGTTTGCCGGACAAAATTTGTATTTAGCCGGACAAACATGATTTGTTCGGTCAAATTAGCCGGACGTCTTTCATGCAAGGCGCGGCGCTACTTGGCATTTACCTCCATCACAATGGTCAGGTTCTGCCACGTCTTCTGTTCATAGTGGGCCGGGCTTACTGAGCTCGTGCTGCGAACAATTGCCGTTAAGGTTCTTAACTCATTAAGCAGGTATAACTTTAGACAAATTAGCCAATTAGTAAGGTCATTAAACTGTCCACTGCGGTGGTATGTTATCAGGTGTTGTATCATGTCACGTGGTTTTTGACAACCCTGATTGGTCGATACAGCGGGTATAAATCGTTTGTACGCTGGTATGTGCTGATACCCTACTGCTGTCAAGGGAAATGTGTACGTGTACCGTTGCTATGATCAACAGCACAACACAGCTGGTTTCAGTTAGTAACACCCAAATGATTTGAAATGCCTCTAATGAGCTGCTAAACGGTAGATGCGCTTAGACTCTGTCTAATTAGTTACAGAACAGTTACTGACAAACAAGTAAGAAGTAGGGCAAATCTCAACTCCAGTAGAAAGCAATAGTCAAGCAGAGGGTTTGCACTTTAGTGCGGTTCATGTTTATGGTTAATTAATGAATGAAGGTTAAGTAAGAATGAAGAAAAATAGTTGTAGCCGAACAAATCTTGTCACTAGCCGAACAAATCTTGTCACTAGCCGGACAAATCTGATTTGTCCGGTCAATTTAGTCGGATAACTGGCCAGTACCAGTTCCAGCACTGCTGGCATGCCGGCAGATTGGAGTGTGTGTGATGGAATTACAAGCAATAGGATGCAATGTCACGCAACACTGGATGGGCACACAGGAGTATAACTGCATCATAACACAAAGGAAACATTGCAACCATAATGTACTCCTAATAGTTTATGCATTCAAATAAGTATGCTAAAGCAGTTGAAATATTCTATTTAGTCTTTTTCTTCATCTCCACTGTCTTCTGAGGAGCATTCATCGTTGGAGATGCCGGTGTGCTCTTTCTTCTATCTGAGTCAACTTCTGCCATCATCACACATGAGCAGATGAGCATTAAGAAATCTCAGTGTCTGGAATTCCTAGGATTCACCGGCATACCTCAGTCTATGCGGGCATGCCGGTACAAAGTACCAGATTGTTTCGACACTAATTTTGGTAAACCCCATTTTTACCGGCATGCCGTTAAAAGCATGGAAGTCCGGTATACACCATAATGTCAGTTGATGGTTACCTGTAGTAAGTCTGCAACTAGACACATGTTATCAGAAAGTCAGAAATACCACCAGGAACAGTAGAGGAATTTGGCCAACTATCTCTCTACAGTAAGGACTGAAACCACTGGGCAAGTGCATCCTGCCAATAATAACCCTGAAGACAAACAGCAGTACATTGAAGAGTCTGTTGTAGTTGCAGATAACGAGTGCAGGTGCAACACAAAGAATGGACTTATTAGTGTTCACCTAGATCACATCCATACCGTCAATCAAGAACAGACAGCATCTTGTATCTGGAACCGCAGATAAGCATTGGTACTGCAGCAGAATTGAAACAACTTCTTGAAACATGGTTGCACAGATGTTTTTGATAATAGCATTATCAGTCGACTGCCTGGCACAATGCACCTGGACATTGACGTCACAACACCACCAGTCAAGATGCCAATGAGGAAGATGCTAGTCGCTATTCAAGCTCAGCTGAAAGATGAACTGCAGCAACTGGAAGGACTAGACATCACATTACAAGTGAATACCCCGACCGAGTGGATATCAAGCTTAGTCATTGTCAGGAAACCTAATGGAAAGTTTTGCTTGCGTATCGATCTGAAACCACTGCACAAGGCTCTTAAGCATACTCCCAATGCATACCATTGACGATCTTCTGCTGGAACTCTTGCAAGCCAAGATGTCCATCATCTATGATGTAAGCAATGGATTTTGGCATGTTCAACTAGATGAAGACTCTAGTTTACTTACATTTTTGAGACACCATTTGGATGTTTCAAATAGAAGAGGATGTCGTTCGATATTTTGCCTGCACCGGAAGTATTTCAGCGAAGACTGTATAAAGCCCTACAGGGAATGCCGGGTGTGCACACAATTGTGGATGACATTATTATTACCAAAACGGAAGTACTGTGGAAGATACAAAGTTGGAGCATGAGTGCAAACTCCACGGTCTTCTTCAATGGTGCCGTACTAAAAGGATTTGAATTAACATGGACAAGCTGAAGTATAGACAAAATCAAGTTGCCTATCTTGGACGTTTGCTTACAATCGACAGTGTTAGACCTGGTCCAAGCAAGATTACAGCCATATTGAATATGCAGCAGCCTACTGATGTCTTTGGAGTGTAGCGCATGCAAGATCTACTCAACTACTTATCTCGCTTTCTGAGCAACTTGATTGATCTGTGTGAGCCTCATTGCCAATTTACACTGAAAGATACAGCATGGAATTGGACAGATGTTCACGACCAAGTTTTTCAAAAGATATCACAACAGCACCAGTATTGCAATACTTCAACCCAACCGAGCCGACGATTGTACACTGTGGCACTAGGAGCAGCTCTCACGCAAGCAGGCAAGCCTTTAGCTTATGCAAGCAGGTCTCTGTCAAGTGCTGAGCAAAACTATGCTCTAATAAATATGAACTCTTAGCTACGCTATAGTCTTTGGGATGGAAAAGTTTCGTCTGTTCACTATAGGTATGGAAGACCAGTATCTGTAGAGGCAGATCACAAGCCTTTAGAAACTATTATTAAGAAACATCGACGCAAGACACCCAAATAACTGCAGAGAATGCTTCTTAGACTTCAACACTACGACATCACAATTATCTATATGTGATGCACTTTTATATAGCTAGCTGATACTCTGTCACAAGTCTACCTACCTATACCTACTAGACTATCATCAAGCCACTTGTAAGTTATCCACCAGCAGGCAGGTGTTGTCAGAGAAGTTGAAAGCGTTAATATGGCCGACTATATACCTTTAACACAAGGAGCACTGGCACAAATACAAGGAGAAACAATGAAAGACCCAACTTTGAAAAACTTGTAATACTACAATGGTGGTCAGATAGACAAAAACTTTCCACAGATGTAATTCCTAATACATCTTTGAGACGATCTAGTGGTACAGCATGACACTGTCTACATAGGTGATTGAAGTGTCCTATTTAAATCGACGAGATAACATCCTTTCAAGGTTATTCACACCTCACACCTACTCACCAGTGGATGTCGACTCCGAGCATGAGAATGTTTATTCTGGCCCAGAATGAGTGCTGATATTGCAGCATATGTCAGCCAATGCAAAGTCTGTCAAGCTCTTGATCCACAACAGCAGAAGGAAACATGTATAGGTTATAGACTGTTGGCGAGTGTATAAACAAAATACACCCCCGCTCCGCCCACGAGTTGGCATGAGGGCAAAGCCCGAGTGCTAACAAGCTGGGTGCAGCGGGGTGTATTCGTTTATACACTTGCCAGAAGGTCTACAACCGGCTTGTACCACCCAGCTGAGGCATTGATATCCTTGCACAAACAATTTACATCTTGATAACCAGTAGCCCCAGGCAGTTATAACGGCTCGATTTATTGACCAGTCAATATGTAGCGGAAGTGGGATATGTGACTTATTGTAAGCAAATACTGGGCACTGATTGGCGCAGACGAAGCTAGGGTGCTACAACCCACCATATCTCAAACATACCTTGAACCAAAGTGGGACTAGAGTTTTTCACATTTTCAGATCGATGTTATCTAATTACAGTTGACTATTACAGCAACTTCTGGAATTGATAGACTTGACAGCATTGACTCAGCAACAGCTATCAGAAAATTGAAAATGCGTATTGCTTGCGGCAGCGATATGGTATCCCAGCAATAGTTGTTTCCGCAATGGATCACAATTTTCATCAGAAAAATTCAAACAACTTAGCAAAGCATACCGGTTTGACCATACAACTTCAAGCCCAGGACACCCTCAATCAAATGGGAAAGCAGAAAGTGCAGTTAAAACTGCAAGACAGATTATGGACAAAGCAATGATCATAGGATCAGACCCATGGCTCTCGCTACTAGATCACATGAATGTACCAAAAGCCAGAATACAAACCAGTGCAGCACAAAGATTGATGAGGAGAAGAACCAGAACACATCTACCTACTGCAGCTCATCTGTTGAAACCTCAGATTCCACAAGATGTTCCAAATGGCACACCAAGAAAGTAACACTACTACAACAAATCAGCAAAGAATCTGTCTAGCCTTCAACCTGGACAAACTGTCTACATTCAGCCACTCGGTGTCTATGACCACAAGTGGAAATCTGCAACGGTCGAAAGACAAGTAAGCATCCAGTCCTGTGAGGTTACCACAGAAGATGGAGGACTTCTATGTAGAAACAGAAAACATCTACAAGTAGCAGCAACAACAGCCAATACCAAACAACAGCCACCAGCAGCAAAGGCGGTTACTTGTAGCTCAAGAGTTGTGAAGAAACCTGCTACTACCTGAAGGACTATGTTGTTTAGCCTCTTACTGTGAGATTACAGCTACTTTTCTTTCAGGAAAGGGGATGTGGAAGGAGTAGAACATATTGTGTATGCGTAGTACCAATAGCAATAGTATATAAAGACTGCAGACACTATCTACACTTTAATTAGGCTCTGCGTGACTAAGCTAGAGATGTCTTTACTATATTATACCACATATGACAGTTAAGACAAGGTACATTGATTCAAGACTTCTTATTACATGTGGGGAAGTTTGTCATTCCAATGAATTTGAACTTGCTATTGCTTTGTGGCTATTTCTTGCTGACTTGAACTATAAACTCAGCTATTTTACTTCCACACTCAACTTTTGAACATTCATGCAGATGGGTTTGTAGCTGTAATGGACTATCTCTACAACATGGAGGGTATGCATACTAAACGGTGTGACAGTGTTTACATCCTTTCTCATTACCTTTTACTATACTCATAAAATGCTTGATTTTTTATTTCTGTTTGGTTGATAATACAAAAAAGCATGCAACCTATAGTTAATTTTTAAGGGCATGCATTGAATTGTATCTGCTTGTTTTTAGGACAGAAGCAAGGTGTTAAATTCTCATTCCAGGATCTTCTGGGTTGGCCTTTTACTCTTTCCACTGTTGTGGTTGCTTCTATCTATCATAGCCTTAATCAGATTGAAAGGAGGATACATGGTATTCTCATGCGTTTTGCTGATTCTTGTGAATGTTGTGTTCTTGAGGAGCATAATGATCACAGACCAAACATTGGGCAATAACTGTTTCTTACTTATCTATTTGTACAGACTTTGAGCATCCTCGGTATGATCATGACTGGAGCAAATGCATATGGTTATATTCTCTGTAAGAAAGATTCCGGCAAGAGTATAGCTACTATTGCATCAGAATTTCTGGGACGACAAGCTATGAAACAGGTAGAATTCAGTATGTTGAGTGGCATGTAGCGAATCACTTTATGCACACCATTTATTAGGCTTTTTCTCAGACAGCTAGACCAGATAAAGAAGATGGCTCTGTTGATGACAACTGAGATAGGGAACACACCACAGAGAAAAGAACTACTACACTACTATTGAATTCATCAGTTGATGACATTGTGTCTGCTAGAATTTAAGTACTCCACTCTGTAGTTTTTATAGTAATGACTTATTGGATTTGCCAATAGATAGACAAACAGTTATCAAACTGTTTCACAATGCATTCTCAACATTGTCCCCTGAGAGCTCTTGCAGCTGTAATTTGGCATTGCATATTGCATTAGGTCACATATGATGTTACCACTAATCCTTTGTGCAAATATAGTATACTGCGTCTATATGTAACAACTGCATAGCAAGAGAATTACATTTGCGGCACATGATTAGTGCTCTTCTTCACTTGGACTTCCACTGCATTGTCTTGATATTTCTGTACAAAGAGCATATGATAACCACCATAGCAAACACATTGTCTTATGTAAGATCGCAGGAAAATTGGTATAATTCACTATTACATTGCTACTGAGTAGTATAGACTGAAAATATACAATGGGGACATGGTACTTAAGTAATCAAACAAAACAAGAGAGTAACATAATAATAATGACGGGAAGATATCAGTAACAACAAAGACCTACAGTAAATATTTAACTAACAGCTTCATGTAAAATGAGCCAGACTATGTCATCAGCACTGAAGCTCAGGCCAGACCGATTAAAGTTCTCGATGCTTAATTGGTCCAGTTTTGAGCTTGACAGAAATAGAAATAAAATTCAATATGCGCATGCACAATGATATTATGCTTGCTGTATAATGACTTGGTAGTATATACATCCTGTGACTAGGTATCGATGACTCCACAAGTGTTAACAGTGCATGTGGTCCAGTGACTGTTTCTGCATTCTGTTTATAAAGCATCAAAAAATTTAGTTGGTCTGGCCGCAACAGGTAAGAACCTAATTTGTTGCTAAACATACTAAGTGGAAGTCCATGCAGCACACATACATGTAGCTAGGCACATGTTTTACGTACCACATATGATACTGTGAAAAGCAGCAGCAGCAGGGCTGTCTTGATGTTCTTTCAGAAATGACTTTCCTTCATCACAGCTTTTACCTGTAGTGGCACAGATACAACTTCATCATAATGATTTGTCTTTCATACCAATCTAAATATGCCAACCTATGCTAGGATCAAGAGGAATACTTCCAAGAAACGGAATGCCCATATCTTTTGCCATCTTTACTGCTCCTCCTGTCGTTGGAGGGAATATTTGTGATTGATGCTAACAGATTTGTAACAGTTGACAGCAACCATAATGACTAGTAACATTGCCAACTTTGCATTTTGGACATATAAACCCACTCATGTTCTCCACCACTCCCATAATTGGTAAATTTACTTTACGACAGAAATTGATCTCTTTTCTCACGTCAAGGAGAGAGACTTCCTATGTGAATCAAATGTTAGTACAAGCTGGAAAAGTACATCAGACTGTACTTGTGGTGTTGTGATAACTATTGCTCCATCAACATGGCTACTGCTAAGATACTGTACAATGGACAAGTGCTCATCTGAAGTTCCAGGTGGTGTGTCTATGATTAGGTAATCCAAGTCACCCCAATCAACATCTCGCATAAACTGTTTGATTAGACCTGACAACAACGAAACAAATATGACGAGTACAGAAAAATAAATGGCACTATACAACAGTCTGATATATCATGCCCAAAAACTACTCGTTTGTTTGTGCACGTCTCCTTATTCATCAGCAGCACAGTTTTGTTTGTATATTTCTGTTGTAATGTGGTGACGAGATAATCTTTCATGAAAGTAGATAGAAATACGTTACAAATTACATTAGTATATAGAGTGTAGATATGCTACAAATACAATATACAATACAAACATACAGCTCAGATACATGTAGTTATCATCTAACGTCGATTTGACAAAGACAAACACTGCCTTACATTCATTTTCATCACGACCATTTGCATTGCTCGTTGTACTGTTAGACAAGGTTAGAATAAAATGGAATCTGCTACACTGAATTGGAGATCACATACTAAATGGTCTGAATTACTACTATCATTCCTTTTATGTAAACTAATGATTCGTGGCCTTAAAACTTGAAGGTTATAAAACGAAATAGCAAAGGCCATGACTAATACCGTACCAACTCTTGTATCACCCCACTATCCATCAAGCCCCCATCCCCAACTTCGGCCCAGTGTCTAACATTTTGCTCCACTTAATTAGTATTCATTGGCAACCAAATGAGAAATTTAACACATAGGTTGTGATATCATTCAGCATATGAACATTGAGTTCTCAGTTATGCCAAAATAATTGCATCATCATAGAATGGCATCGTCAACATGGCTCAGTAGTGTCAAGGACAGTAACCGGACGTTTAAGTCCAGGAGTCATGGACAGCTATCACATGACACAATTATGAAGTCAGTTCTCCTTTGTGGTATTTCAAAGGCGGTGGATGGCTCACAAGAATGACGAGCTCCTTGACCATTTTCCTTTGAGCAAAAGTGGACTGAAACAAGAAGCTTCAGACTTGTTGTTTGCTGACTCCGACTCCGATGCGGAATTTGAAGGCTTTAGTGAATCTGACGTGACAAAGAACTAGTAGGTAGTTCTACCAAACTTGAGTTGTAGTAATTAGTCAAACACTTCCGTCAATTAGCACCTAAAGGTGTAATATTCTCCAGCAAGACCCCATCCAATACTTCACAGACTAAGCTGACGTGTTATGGGGTGGGGTGATACAACAGTATGTACAGTCTCACACTATATCTCCCACCAGACAATGACATGCTTATTGTAACCCAAAGAACGTAAGTGAACAACAAAACATGCAAATGCATGTCACTTCCTCAAAACCCAACATCATTGCAAAGGCAACAGTCAAGAAATACTCACTGAAATTGCAGTATCCCTACATTAACCATACAAATACAATTAACATTACCATCCAGTTCTAAAGGATCGTATGCAGAAAGCAGTCGTGGGGTACCAAGGCTAAGAAGACGAGACCCCAGCCTCGGTACTGCAGACTGCTTGCTGTACATTGTAATACGATGTAATACGATTTTAACATCATATATCACAATACAATCAGTCATATAGTCGTACATCTGCAAGAGCACATTGCATATTACATGGCGACAGGAGTGGAGCTAAATGTAGCATAAACAAGTGAGATACACGAGCGAAATGGCTGAACAAGCGGAAGAGTCTGTGCAAATAACTGAAGAAGCAAACACAGAAGCAGCTCGTCCACTCAGATTGCAGACCAGGATACCACACCCAAGGCCACTAGTCATGAGGGAAACATATCCCAATCGTGGCGTGAATTTCGACAAATTTGGGATTCGAGATCCTGGCCAACCTCAAACAACCGAACATGACAGAACACAAGATCGAGCATATTACAGATTACAAGCAACTGATTATCAACGAGGTATTAAGAAATAAGAGCTATTTACGGTATCCAACAAATCAACTAAGTAATGAGATAACCAAAAATATTTATCGACAACTGAACCAATCCCAAAACAATTTAAGGAGTAATATCAAACACCAAGCAGTAAGTTGCATTCAAAAGCATTACATCAAGTCAGCAACCCTCACTGCACGACTTAGCATGTGCAGCCAGATCGTCTTTATAACTGCAATATATAGCAGTGAGTCAACCATGTACGGTATATCAGCTGTGGAACAAAGTTCTGTGATGTGCAAAAGTGTGTACATGTGTCAGCTTGTTAATTTGCTTGTTAGCTTTGGCTTTGTTAGCATATATAACGACAAACAGAAATCCACTACCGGGTACAAACAACTAACTATTGGCAGTTGATAGCTCAGAATGACTAATGCATTTGAGAATAGTTGGAAATGAAACAGACTGTACTTCATGCTACTCACAATTTGCCACTACTGTACACAAACATTTCTTGCACATTATGTGACTTTACCATTTTTCTTTGGTCCTCGCCAAATAACCGCATCATCCGGACTTTCCAACAAAAATCCAACAGACATGACAGACAAGTTGTCTTCAACGTACTACAAATAGCAACAAATTTGACCTAATTATCTACCACTTAATTACAACAAACAATTGGCAAAAGATCTTGGTCACTTACAACTGGTGACCATCCTGAATTGCTCAGGTGAACTTGTTCTCCATCACAACCCATAAGCCGTGGAATGGATGGACCACATATGTCAATATCCAATAGACCAACCTACCAAGAAGCATGGCTAAATTAGCTTTGAACAACAAAATGTGATCCATTTTGTGCAAATATATACACACAGTTTACCAGCAATGCACATTACCCACTTTACAGTAAGTAACACATTATGTTATAAATCAAATTATGTTTATGCAGGCAATATCTACTTGCAAACCAGCTAACCAGTTGAAAAACTAAGTGACAATGGTATCAAGTAATAGCAAGTTACATCTACAGTAAAAAAATTACAAATTCCTATGCATAATGTACAATTAGACTAGTAGAAAACAATATATATGCAAGAGTAATTAACACCGACCATAGTGTTGCGTATAAAAGCCGATTTCAAACAAAAGCCGTAAAATGAAAGACCTCGTGCTACATAAAAGCCAGTTGCAGAAGCCAGCCTTTATTTACAACACTCAGCACGCATATGGTATGAGTGCGTGAACGTGCACCTGTGCATGTGTCAGCACGTGTGTGTAGCATTCCAATGACACCGATGATGAAGACAGAGAAGAAGCTAAAGCTAAGACTGGTGTTGCTAAACATTCTTAAAACTGGTATCTCATGTTAGTCATGCCAATATACCTTACTGAATCTTGCTTGTTCAAATGGCATATAAGCCTGTCTTGAATACTGTGCTTCGAAGACTGCAGACTATTTACAAAGTATGCGGTCACGCGAAACGATAGTCGCTATGTATGAGTTTAGATCAATTTTACAGGTGGAACGATTAGAAAGAAAACAGCGTGTATTTTTTTGTGACAATTAGTCCTATCATACGTGGTGTTCAGAAGGCTCATAGCTGTGAAAGCGATGGTGTAAACACAGCTTCAATTAGTTAAGATATTACAATACAACTTTTTCCAGTTGTTGCATCCTGAGAAGGCATGGCTCAGTTATGACATAAGAAGAGAAACAACCGAAATGCATACCAGTGCTCTAAATGTAGCTGGAAAATATTTTAAAATCATGCAATTGAGCTTCAAAGGCTCAAAAACAGAGGGATGACTACCTGTTCCGCTTACAACTGACAAGACCAAGTGCAGAGAAAGATATGTTTCACATTTGCCGCACATGCCGTCATAGGTAGGTGTGTCTGGTAAGTTTTGATCCTGGATAAGCTGCACAAACAACTTTAACTAGATCTTGTGTACATAGCTAGCCGCTATGTTGGTAGAAGTTAGAGTCTGTCACTTCCGGTTTTTTGGAAGACAAATAAAATGTCTGCCTACCTGCTTTGTAAGTATAAACTGGTAATTGAAGCTGTGTTTACACCGTCGCTTCCACAACTATGAGCCTTCTGAAAACCGTGTTGGGTTGTTGCAAGAATTACGAATTTAAACACTATTTAATCTAAACGCACTACTTGTAAATCTATCCAAAATGTAGATAGCAATTATCATTTTGCATGATTGCAAGGTGCGTAAATACAGTAACGATTGTCATCACATATGGGGCATAAAAGTTGCTCATGGTTACGTTAGATTGCCGTATACATTGCAATTAAGCTCTAGACACTGATCTGATCCAACTCACAGTCGCACACCAAACGAAGATGAATTTATCTCTATGGACATAAGTAATTTTGGCTATTTCAGCTTCCAAGCTCCAGGACACCCGAACTTCCTACACCGATACCTGAACAGATTTGTACAAATGTTCACATACAGCCACGCCTGTTGTTTACAAATGGTTGTTTTACAACAAAGATTGCACAAACAACAATACGTGTGGCAGCATGTACCAAAGTCAAATCAGAAATTAGATAAATAGAAATTGAGAAACTTTCAACTTCCTTACTATGACATCGGACATTGTCCGACTAAACCAAGAAGGGCAAACGTTGAAATTACAGTAGTACAAACTGATGAAAGCAGTGGATATAATTTCTTTACACAAACACGCAATGCCAAGCTGTTTGAGATTGTAATATATCGATAGAGTAGCATTGCACTGTAGGGTGCTACAAACATGACTGTTTTACTGTATGTTTGCAAGCTAAATCTTGTGAGTTTATGTAACTAAGTAAACCTAATTCACAGCAGGCATTTAGCACAGTTTGCTGTTTACTCTGAACTACACACACCAACTACAATATTGCTCTATTGCTCTAGACCTGTAAATTTGTAAGTTGTAATGGTAAGAGTCGGTTCTAATTTAGGTGAATTTAGAGAGAAAAGTTGTTGACACTACAATGTGGAAAATAAGGAATTATTTCGGCTCAGACAATTTGAGCCTAGGTAGGACATTCTTGTATGGTGTGACATGTATCATTAGGTCCCTCCCTTACAGCAGCCATTTTGCATGTAATTTCTGATAAGCT
The DNA here is from genome assembly GCF_963422355.1 of Corticium candelabrum. NCBI lineage: Eukaryota > Metazoa > Porifera > Homoscleromorpha > Homosclerophorida > Plakinidae > Corticium > Corticium candelabrum. Next base: position 7,026,533 of record NC_085093.1, read on the forward strand.
GTTACAATAAGTGCTAGAGACAGCTGAGGTTTTCTTTGGATAAATCATGCTAAGAGGCACATGTGCTCATCAAATTAACAGCATTGGAAAGTCTATTTTCGCATAACCAGACCCATTTTGCTGTGTCATACTTCTCACCAGGGAGTAAGACGTGTCGGAAAGGGTTTTGGTACGTGAGACTATGGAATCCCATCACGTGCTGATCAAAAGACAAGGTTTATACTATCATATATGCATACGGGCGGACCCTTTGTCAGAACATGTCCCAACACTGGTGTAGTATTTGGTTGGACACACAACACATTTGGCTGGACATTGCCCAAAAGTCCAACCGTTTTTCCACACTGCACTATTTGAACAATACAATAGCTAACATCTCACATAATCTTATTTAATAGTTTGTGTGTTCAGTGGAAATTAAGCACACCAACACAAGCAACCAGATGTGTAACATTTATTTGAGTGCATGGATGGCATGAAATGCAAAAGTCAATGCAATGTGGCACATTTAATTGAGGCTAGACAACTACATGTGATGTGGTAGATTGTTAAAGCAATGGGATAAAATCTATGTCTCACTGACTTGAAAATGTAATATACTTATCTGAGAACTTGATTATTCAAATGACTATACGAATGCTCAGATAGATACGGAATCCTAGTGTAGGTGTTGGTCTCTTAAAATTATAGCTAAGGATCGGAAAACCATATCACTTGTTCTTTCCTAGTCATTCCCAACACATCCTGATAAATCCATGCAGGAAAATCATTGCAACAAATTTCACTTTACATTCACTAAATTCCTTAAATTTAAACCAGATAAGCTTGTTGCCTTTACTACCTACTTGCAGTGCTGTCAACTCTCGAGAGTTTACAGTAGATCTACCAGCAAGAGCCACAGCTTTGAAAACTCTCCCAATCTACTGACAGAAGACTACAAATGATCTTCCAGAAAGTTCTAATATTGTCAGCAAGTTAGCACACTGAGTCATTGTATAACCTAAAGAAAAATGCGTGATTGTAAAAGTGTGGTCGCTTAGTGATAGTCTTGGCCAATGCAACTTCAAACGCTTGCTTGCTATTGCATAGCAGTCCTCACACCTGTGGCTACGGGCAAAAATTCAAGAAGTTTGAAAATGTATACACACTATAGCACAAAGTTGTAATAAATTATAAACATGTTAATATTAACGCAAACTATTTAATTAATTAATTATATTATTACAATTAAGTTAATACAAATAATAATTAATAATTTGTCTTAGAGCCAATTTTTCCTAGGTCAACAGAGGTGACAGCACTGTATTTGTGTTGATTTGATTTAATATATTATATAATTTATACCTTATACTTAGTAACCTACTTGCTTAGTTTCATCGGCCGCTATTCCATAAGCAAGTTGCCCCGAAAAGGTACTCTTCCCTACACCTCCCTTGCCAGACAGAATAACTATCTTGTGCTTAACTCCAGCCATCCTTTCTTTCACTCGCCCAACATCTGTCACAAGCAGTTGAACATCCCATGCAACATCTCTTGAAAATATCTATTATTTCCAACAAAAACTCAAAGCACCTGGATCTGGAGTCCTGGGCTTGCTGCTTGCACAAACAGACTGATTGGGACAGCCAGCACATGCAGACGCCTTACCAGCGTCCTCGCTCTTCGTACCAGGACAGTCTGCGAGAACAAGACTTAAATTCCTACTGTTAGTTAACAAGATAATATCTTACGTTCTGGAGCGTTGTCCGGAACATCAGTCATACTTTGTAAGTTGGGTCAAGCCTCGGTGACCTATCCTGTGGGTCACATCTGCAAGAATCATTGATTTCAATTTGAGTCAAAACTTCAGCCGGCCCAGTTCCGTTTCGCTAGCATCGACATGAACGCGTATCGAAGGTCTAGTGGAAGAGTAGATCACACTGCTAAGGTTGGTTGTTTTGTTTGTAGTCGACGGCACCATCTAGCTAGACCTGCACGTTTGGTGTTGCAATTGATATTAGGTTGTAATGGCTGGAGACTGCGCTGTTGGCAAGTCTTGTCTTCTATATCGTTTCGTTCATGACGAGTACATCTTACCACCGTATATTGGTACTGTTGCAGTGGACTTGAAAGTGAGGAAGTGTTTGTGGTTTATTTTTCGCCAATTTGACATGTATTTTGCTCCTGCGAACACTACATTGTAGGTTAAAGTTGTGGACGTGGACGGGACCAGAATAAGACTTCAGGTTCTACAGTAATTTGTTATTTGCTTGTAAACTTTAATTAATTAACTAAGGCATTCATGAATTAATTTCCTGGTTTTATTACTGGACACTAATTTGTTCTGTGTGCTCGCTTGATTATTAGTACCCTTCTCTCCATGGTTGGCCAGAGTCCAAGGTCGAGTATACCCTATGTATGGGGTGGGGTAGCCTCACGAGCCAAGCCTTCCTGCTTCCCTTCTCACAGGTGAGAGGAGGCGCAAATCTAGCAAACAGTCACTGAAAAGCACCAATTAGCACTAATTAAACACTAAAAGGCTGAGAGCCTTGGCCAAAGTTGAGGCTGGGGGCTTACTTGAGCCCTGGAGTAATAATCAAGTGCATGTGTGTTAATGCCGTTTTGGCTTAATTAAACTGCAATCAACAGTGAGTGTTTCTACAAATTTTCACGTTTTTGTGAAGGGCTTGCTACGTATATATAGCTATGTATATTTACTAAACTGCCACTACACTGTTCAACGAGACAATGTGACATATAGGTGAGTCACTCAGTTGAGTGCTACTTAGTAAATTAGTGTGATTTTAGTATGAGACCAATCTTGATGGGCAACAGTCCACTAGAGATGAGAGTAATTTAGTATGTAGTGAACCATATATACTGCTCTCTGGTCCAAAGTATCAGTCTCTCACTCATAATCATATATGAAAACATACTGTGTCGTGTTAGTTGACTGGTGTCTATATAGTAACCCTTTCACTGTACAGAAGTTTGCTGCAATGGCATTCGCCTGTATTAACATATAATCATACTGGTATTGTAATGAGGGCACTGGTTGCAGTTGTGCATAACGTTTCTTCTAATGTGACTGAATGAACAGGTGTGGGACACTGCTGGACAAGAAAGATTTCGTAGTCTAACTCGTTCGTATTTTAGAGGTGCATTGGGTGAGCAAAATGCATCACATCTTACTGTTTAATCGTTGTTTTCTCAAATGTGTTTTGTGAAGCATTGATCTTAGTTTACGACATCACCAAGGCAGAGACTTTACACATTGTTCGAGTGAGTCGGTCTATTGATCAAATTTCTAGTTTGTAGACAGAGGAATTGTTTGTTCTAATATTTGGTCTTACTTGTAGGAGTATATCTCATCTGTTGTATCAGATGTCGATGAGAATCTAATTTTGCTCCTGTTGGGAAACAAGGTTGAGTATATTACCTAGATGGTTTTGTAACCTCGTGGTTAGATTTCTACCTCTGTTATTGCAGTCTGATGTGTCTAGTAGAGAAAGAATTGTCAGTTACAAGGAAGGTCTAAACTTGGCTAGTGTATGGTGCAAATAAGATACTATTTATTCGTTACCAACAATATTGATTACAGTTTTTAACTGCATTTGTCAGAAACATGGAATTCAGTTTTTAGAAGTAAGTGCCAAGACCGGCTCTAATGTTATGGAGGCTTTCAATGCTTTGGCAAAGTATGCAATCTCTTGGTGTCTAACTTTTATGAACCAATAGTTTAATGAGATGTCTTAGGGCAATAAAAATCAAGTTAGAAGAAGGTTGCGATGACCAGAAGGTTCTTGCTCAAGCTGTGCAGCAATCCGTTTTACAGAAGCAGAAAAAGAGCTGCTGTTTTTGAGTTCAAATGATATATATTTAGTTTGCTAGTTGAGTTCTTTATCAGATGTATGTATTATGACATATTGCTGTAGTTCAAAACTAAGGTGAGTGATTTTGATAGTAGTAATGTACCAATCATGATAGAAATATTTGCATAGTTGCAGTTTTTGGCATTCCATGTCGTGACATATACTGTAATTTGGGTATGTACACATGCTGTATCATCCGTAGATGTACAGTATTAGTTATTTTTTGTACAGCGTATTATATTCACTTCAGTACTTAGAGCTGCATACCCCGTGTAAATGTTAGGATACTGTGGTAATGAAATTGCATAAACATTTAATGTATTTCTTTGAATTCTTTAGCCTACACAAGAAAGTGCTGTTGCATTGCTTGACTGGTTTAGTATCAGACCAATTATATGTTTCAACTTTTTGAAACGTTTTATGTCAATATTTTTAGTTGGAAGAAGTTGCTTTTAGCAAACTGTACTGGCTCTTGATAGAAACGAGGGTGTTTATACTGTATCAATCACTATACTTATTTATTAAACAAATGGACTTGCCAGGTTTGTTGTGTGGATTTAAATCTAGAATTCGGCTGTCACAGTTAATAACAAGAAATTCAGATAATTTTAGCTATAAGCCCAAGAACGAAACTTGTAAAGTCACGTGACTGAAATGAGGCTCGAGCACTTTCGGTCAGCGGCTGACTCAGCCTATAGCATTTTTATTAAAAAAATTTGTTCTGTTTAGAAGAGTTTTCCTGCAATGCAAATCTCTGGATCATAGGCTGCTTCACGAACGGGACGGTTCGATTATTCAAAACGGATTGTATGACGTCATGTAGACGTTGAAGCTAGGCATTTGCGTCTAGATAAAGTATTACGTCGGGCAAACAGCATGAATCCTCGTGTTGCTATTTAGGACATGTTTAGATTTGTACACGAATATGGACAATAATATTGCTAGCATGTGTGCAATAAACTTTTATTATATTGCATTTGGGAGTAATGCAACGAAGCAGGAAATTATTGGGGCTATGCCGTGGCTATTGGCCTCCACAGTTTCTGCGTCTAGCTATGCTAGTATTCTAGTGTATGTCTCAGACTATTTCCGGATCCTAGACTTTTTCGGTAAACTAGACTACACGTAATTTGCCCAAAGAGAATTCACGGTTTCATGAGAGAGTACGTGGAACTCTATGCCGTTATCTGAGATGTGCATGCCTATAATTACTTCTTTAGATATATATTTAATTAATTTTAATTAGTTGTTCCTCAATTTTAGAGCTTCAAGTAGATGCCTGTGTACCGAACGTTTGTATAGGAAAGAGCAAAAACTTTAACGATTGTAAATTTTGTCCCGTGTAGCCATGTTCCTGTTGGCCAATGCGCTAGCTACCCATCGAGTGTGCCTCCTTTCCGGGCCTAAATTTGAGAAGAGCCAGTGTACGCGAGTGTTTATTTGGTACTGTACTAAAGTTGCGTCAAGTAGAGTCAAGCTGACGTTAAAATACTAATAAACATAACATTAGTAGTCAGGGAAGAAAAACGTCTAAACGCTTGTGTACATCTGCCCGCGGCAACCAAGTCATATGTTTGATATTAATTGAAATCGTATGCGGAAGTGGATAGGTCCGTGTATTTTCTCGAGTTGAAATGAGCTTTGTACGAAAGTCTCGTACGCAAGTTGATTATACTGCAAAGGTTTGAGTGTCTGTTTTGTTGAAAAGACATTGTGCATGTTAGTGAGTCTCTCTGTGTATGGGGCCAGGTTGTACTGGTAGGTGACTGCTCCGTTGGCAAGACTTGTTTACTCTTTCGTTTCGTTAGCAATGAGTTTATGTCAGCATCATATATTTCTACTGTTGGGGTGGACATGAAAGTGAGAAACTAGGCTGCTCTGCATGATCCTCATGCATGCAGTTTGCTGTATTTTGCGTTGTATAAAGATTAAAGACATAGATGTGAATGGGACAAAGATAAGGCTCCAGGTTAGATGTTTTCAAACTGTATTATTTATATTTTATCTAGATTATCCTAATTAATATGTATGCTAATAATAATGTTTTTATTTGATCTTTCTTGCATACTCGACATGCAGGCCAAACTGTACTTTTTGCCACATTGTTCTAGAAGATTCTGTATTCATTTTTGTTTGCAAGTTGTGTACTTTCTACTAAAGAAAAAATATTAGGGTATGCATGGATACATAAACTCGAGCTCTCTCATTTGCTAGTTTAACTGTTGCTAGGTACATCTGCTGACAGAGCCAGATATAAGTGGCTTTGTGTACAGCATGTCAGCATGTTCTCAGTTGATATCTGTTCAACCACATTATGTACTATGCAAAACTTGCGTAAGCATCAAAACATTAGTCGATTAGCATATTTTGAATGCTATCCTGTGACATACCACATAGGTTATTGGTATCTATTGTAATGTGACTATGCAGATATGGGACACTGCTGGTCAAGAGAGATTTCGTAGTCTAACTCATTCATACTTTAGAGGTGCAAATGGTAAGCAACAACGGATTTTATAAACAGTTTTCTATCACAATGGTGTTTGTATCAAGGATTGATCTTAGTGTATGATCTCATGAATCCAGAGACATTTCACAGTGTTCGAGTGGGTCGCTTTACATATGATGTTTGAATGTATTTTGTGTATATGTAATTTTTGATGTTACTAACTTGTAGCATTATATGTCGTCTGTCAAATCTGAGGCAGATGAAGAAGTCATCCTGATGTTGTTAGGAAACAAGGTTATTGTTGATATGTGTTAGCATGGAATTGTTGTCAGATGTCAGTGTGTGATGCAGTCTGATGTACCGAACAAAGAAAAACGTGTCAGTTACAAGGAAGGTCAAGACTTAGCCACTGTATACTATTGCATTGTCAAATACTGTGTTGATCATTGATAGTAATTTGTGACATTGTTTGCAGGAATACGGAATTCCGTTTTTGGAGGTAAGTGCCAAAACTGGGTCAAACGTTATGGAAGCTTTTCATGCCTTAGCAACGTATGCACAATCTGTTTTCAATTTTGAATTTGTTGTATTTACAATTAAAGTTGTATGTCTACGTCTTAGGGCTATAAAGGTCAAGATGCATGACGAAGCTGATGACCAGTTTGATCTTAGTGACTATGTAAAGAAAACTGTGCCAGATAAAAGACAAGAAAGAAGCTGCTGTATTTGAGTTGATATCTTTTTGTTGTTAGCTTACCTGTTATGCCTAAAGCGCACATTTTGTAATAACAGTGACTATAACTGATTTTAATATTCATTAATCATATTTGGTTACTGGGACGTTAGGTCTGCATGCTGAAATATTTGCAACAAAATGTGAATCAGTGGGTTTGCTCACATTACTTTAGAAGCATATATTATTAATTAACCCGAGGCGCGCATGCGCTAGGGTAGACCAACGAACGACCTATATACACCTGACAAGTGCCCCTTCTCATGCTCTTCATGCTAGCTACTACCAGCTGTCAGTGCGTGGGTATAGCTGCATGAGGATACGATTAATTAACCCTGGCAACTCGTAATGTTCCAATTTCTATTGTATGATAATAGTGCTCCCTCTAAATAAGTAGGTACAGTTTACAAATAGGGACATGATATCGCTTATCGCAAGGGGCGGTACCTGACCAGACGTTTGCAATAGTGGTGATGGAAAAGCATCCGGGACGAGGCTGGACCAAAACGGCAATTGGAATGCAGCGCATGCATTCACAGTTATCGATAACGTGCCAGATGTCGACAATACACTCGCTCTTCATGTTAATTAGCGACAAGTCGAGGGTTAATAAATTGAGCTTATTAATTTTTCAATTGTATTTGTACTATTTGTATGTCTTGTCCGGGCTTCTTAGTTAATAAAGAAGGCGGCTACCCGCATTAGAAAGCAGACTCTAGTACTACATTCTAGGTGATTTAATCACACGGCAGGATGAATGACGTTTGCTGCGGCCCGTAGTGGTCTTTCTGCTTTTCTCTTTGCTGCACAACGTCTACGCAGGTAAACTGTTCAGGGGCGTACTATGGGACCTCCACATGGGTTAGTCCCTCCTACCGGAAAAGAGAGGGTTGGCCTCTAACAATTTAGACGGGTGTTATAGCAATAGGTTACATTTATTCAAGACTAATGTTCTGACTTCCATTGTAGGGTTTCTCTCGAATACACGTACGCTTCCAATTTACAGTTCCGGTTTCGGGTTCCGGTTTCCTCGTTAACCCATTACAATGGTGTGAGATAATGAGAGTGGCAGAACAACTACATCATCGAATTTCCCCAGACTCAAAATGAGGGCAGGGAAGAGTCTGCCTATGTGAGACTAACATTATACAGTCAAAGACAAACTGATAATAGTTCATGCAGATTGTGTTTGCTTTACTAGAAATGCTACTCATTGCTGAACACTTTCTTGCTCTAATCTTCAGTGTTTCCACTTTGATCAGACCATGCAAATTCCAAAAGTTTGTACAACTGAAGGATACAAGAGAGCTCTACAAAGCTTGTGCCATCATTTTGTCGTGCAAATTTTTAATCTCACCACCGATTGCTGCTGCATGAGCCTGGTTGGAGAAATGACTTGAGACTGTGTGTATAAGAGTGATGAAACGCGTTGCATATACAGTAGATAGATCAAAGTAAGCGGGTTTTTCATGGACAAAATCAGGGTGGTATACTTTGCCTCGCCTGTTATTAGAATGAGAAGAACAATTTTGTTCGTGACTGGTTCCAGTGTTGTTTATTGACAGTGACTGCATGGAACAGCACATCACAAAAGGCATCATGGCAACTTATTCGTGAGGGACTAGAATCACAGCCAAGAGTGTGATTGCCAAATTGATCAGTAACAGTACCACAAGAGCACTGACTTGCATTAGGAAATGGGGAGAAGAGAGGTATGCCTAACCACAGGTGCAAAGATACCATGAACTCCTGTGGTGACGTGGTTAGGCTGACATGACCACACATGTGGAGCTGAAATGGATTTGAGTCTTGCTTGACTCCTAAAGTTAAAAGTTGTATGAGATATTCTTGTACTAAAGCATCAAGAACAAGCTGGATAGTGTGCTGTGTGGTTGTTTGTAGATCGCACTACTTTTCTGGCGGAGGAACATATAGCAAGTAGTCATGAGATTGAATTTCCCAATAAAAAGCCGCACTTGTTTAAAATTACCTTTGAGTCATTGGAATGAACTTGCCCAATCAGCAGAACTTATAGAAGTAGAAGTAGAATTAGACATATACTTAAGAGTTGAATTAGCAAGTAATTTTGGTTATGATCTGGCAAGGAGCATTGCAGCTCCCAGTGAAAGCTGTGTGGGCTCTCCATAAGTTAAGCCCCTAGTGCCGATATTTCTGCCACGTCCAAATGCCGAAAGATGTTTCTGTGGTTATATCCTTCCTTGATCAGTTTGGGGACCACATGCAGCTTGAGCTGTGGAAACAGTTTTTGGGCACAAATGACGCAACAGCTTGAGCAATATTATCTGGCATGCCCTCCAGACTGACGAATAAAAAAGAACGGAGAATAGGTAGCCGATATTTTCAGCACCCAAAAGATATTTACCATCCTGATTTCTAATTTAATTAAATATCAGAAGTTGAATAACAAAATCGAAAATGGTGCAAGCTAGTTGTATGAGTGTATGGATCTAATATTATATATATATATATATATATATATATATATATATAATATCAAAATAGTAACTAGTGTTTTCATATGATGTTCCTCTCAAGAAAACATTTTTTCTAATATATATGAGCACTTCAAGCAAGGCAGGCGCAATGCGTGGTGCTCTTGAAAGCTATTCCATATCTTTGTCTGCGATGGAAATATATCTACAAGTAAATAGAGAACCAGTTTGGCTGCTTGTCCGTTTGAGGTAAGGACAATAAAGACGGACTGACCAGCTTGAAAATATATTGCATTACTTGTACGTAATGAAATAACTAGAAGTGCTTTATGGAATAACAGTTTGTAGCACTTGAAGCAAGGTTCACAAAGCTTCACAATTCACTATGTACGATGTAGTTTTATATGTTTGTCGTTGTGCCCCTCCATAATGGTAAGTGGGGTCTTTACCCCCATCTTTGCGCCCACCAACCCGGCAGGTGAGCCCAGCAGGGTACATGTTTCCGTGCAGTCCATACGGCGATCAATGACTAGCCAATTCGATATAGATTGCAGGCATTACGGTGACCGCGAACATCAGGACAGTACGCCTAGTATTCATATAATAATATAATTAGATATATGACGTTGTAATTTGACTGCATGATTCAGCAGATTTGACTATGCTAAGACGTACTTGAAATATGTATGACTATGTTTCACTATTACACATGTACAGTACAACAAACTTACATGAAAAAGTGTGTTGAAAAAACTCAATATCTTTTGTAAATAATGGCAAATACTTATGTATATTAATTAATTGTTTCCATTTGCATTTATGTTTGGGTAGAACTAAATGATACTTGTACAATACTTGAATATCTATAAAAGTATTAGAACATTAGTAATTAATAATTAAGAGCACTGACTGTGTGCATTCTATTGACTGTCTCCTATTGTGTTTCTAGTGGATTGCGTTTGGGGTAGTAGGAGTCCGTTTAGTGTTGAATGTGGAAATGGCACTAGAACTCGTCAGATTACAATGAGTGGTCAGAATTGTATAGGACTATCAACTGAGATCTGCATATTCACATCTTGTATGATATACTGTTATGGTGGAAGTTACACTTGTTGCTTTAGGTACAATTTTTATGTGATGTAGGTATGGCAACCAATCTGTATGCCTCTCTTGGAGCGACAGTGACCATGAGTTCAGTCTTCAGTCCTACCTTTGTTACTACAAAGGCTATAGATGGCAATCCAAAAGAAGTTGTTGGTCAGACACTTGTTGGTATACTGATTGCATGTGCCGCTACACAAAATTTGTGGAATCCTTGGCTTCAAGTTGACTTGCAAAAGCAATATCTTGTGTCACGTGTTTGAGCTATCTTTCTAGAAGATAGAGGTGAAAATGTGTATGTTCATGTTGGTAACGTACAGCTTAACAAACTATGGGGATGATAACTACAATTGTGGAAAGGCTCCATACGAAAGCTCTAATAGCTTGGCTGCAATATGGCGAGATGTTAGTTGCAGTCCACCGGTTTGGGGAAGATACATTAATTTTCAGAGAATAGTGACAAATCACATTCTTCAAGTATGTGAGGTGGCTTTCAACTATGGTTAGAGTGATGATGGTGTTGTGGTTAAGTTCGTATTGAATGAAGAGTAGAATGTCTTGTTGTTATTGTAGAGTTGGAGATTGCTATTCTAGACAATAAGAAGACTATTGAGGGAACAAGAGTGGTAGTTGATGACAATCAAACTTACCCTAATCCTATTGATTGTGGTGTCACTCCTGATGTGACCAACTTAAATGCTCTCTTGCAATGGAAACACGACTCAATCAATGATATACCATCTTCAAGTGGACAGAATGCTGATGTATATCAAGTGTATGAAAACAGCGTGCAAAGGCTTTACATTAAGTCAGCTATTGCCATTTCCGATGATCTGTATTCATGTCCATATACTGCAAATGATATGGCTCTATTGTGTCAAAGTCATTTACACTGAATGTCAATGGTATAGCTACAAGAACAGAGTTATCTTTAGCATTGATAGTAATTGCCTTTTTCTTTTCAGTAAACTGCCAATGGAGCTCATGGTCAGATTGTACGTCATCATGTAGTTTTGGAACCCGTACTCGTACACAAGCACGACTTAGGCAACACAATGAAATGGACTGTGTGGGATTGCCAACTGAGAACTGTGACAGCAAACAACCACTATGTAAGGCCAGTGTTTTTGTGTACTTAATGTGTTACAATTAATTAAGGGGAGAAATGTGGTAGACGGGGGTAGTAGGTGCGCATGCGCAGTCTTAGGCGGTACATACAATAGAAATTATACACTTCAGCGTTACCACAGAACTGTCACCCAGTATCAGTCTACTACACCAGTCCTCTCCTCGCGTGTTTTAGCACATGCTTTTTGTTCCCCTTCTTGTTCACGTATCAGTTAACGCCATGTTGTTCCGGTCACGTGTGTACATGATAGCTACATGTAATTACCTATTATCAGCTGGTGGAAACTACGGTTTGGGAGATTGCTGCCACTTCCACGGTGTGCACGTGCTTACGGTTGCAATATTGCGTGTAGTTGAACTTGACATGTACGACCAGAGCCGTATATGCAGAACATCTGGCGTGAGAGCGTGCGACAATAACTTACACTGGGAGTTGAGCGGTATGCTTTTGCTTTCGCCAATGTAGATAATGCCTTTTTTCTATATCAGTGTCTGACTGGCAACCGAGGCGTAGTTGTTAATTAATATTAACCGTAGACGAAAGACTGTCGTTTTTCAAACGTACTACATGGATAGTACGTGACTCTCGATTTGGTTTGAGACTGCCCACTGGTCTATTGTCTAGCGTGCGTGTTTATCGTCTGTAGGCGGCGAGACTCTCACAGAAGATGGTGAGAGTCACATGATATCTGCTGCAACCACAGCAGCGAATGAGGGATGCCAGGAAGTACAAACAGCTGGAAAGGAATTGTCTAGTGAAAGTGTGTCATTCAAGGTTACTTACAAGCGGACAAATTACGACGTAACGTTTAGTTTCGAGAAAACAGTTGGAGAATTGAAAGATTACCTTGGCAAACTTACAGGTTTGTTGAAGCTCACGGATTGTATTATTAAACCGGAACAAAAACACTAACATTCTTGTTTTCATTCGAATTTAGGTGTTCCTGTAGTCATGATGAAACTGATGTACAAAGGCATGGCGTGAATTTGAGACGGAAGTGGTTCATGTTCCTACTTCTTAGCTCCATGTTTGTCTACTGTAGGAGCTGTGAAAGATGACAGCAAGACGTTGAGGGACATTAGAGTGATGAATGGTGCAAAAATGATGATTGTTGGGTCAACTGTAACTGATGTGATGACACTAGCGGCCCCATTGCCTGCTTCTGACAAGCAAAAGGAAGAGGAATCTGGTGTGTTTCTGTATTTAGTAGGAAACACGCATAGTCTTATTTGTCATGTATCTGTGCAGGTCCAACAAAAGAACCTTTCTCTAAACAGAGGGTAGGTATGCCAACAAGTGGTACTAGGCTGGCTCATTACTAGATAGATATACTCATGTTGAACTGTGTAGCCTCACTGTCTGATTATTGACAAGGGAAAGCCAGATGATGCTCTACCAGCAAGAATAGGCAAGAAGGTATATCATCATGATGCCTAGTTTGTAGCAGGCACATCTTGATATAGTTTAATTAATTAATCACAACAGCTAACGGAAAAGTATCATTTTTTGTCTCACTACCATTACAGGGCCTAGCAAGCGGTCGGGCAGGTCCAGTATTTGCCGGACCATTTTCCAAAAGTTAAGTTTTGCCAATTGACAATTACAGTAAATTGCCTATAAGGCATAGCTGATTAAATATTTTAGATAGTGATTTTCCTACAATACATTCAATGCGTCCTGGGACGCATTTGAGGAAGATGGGAGGCAGATTTCAGGCAGTGGGACGCATCCTGTTTAGTTTTATGTGCATTCTGGTCTAATATGAAGAAGAACTAAACTGCTAAACCCTTGCTTGCTAGCCTGTCTATTCCCCATAAGGTTGAACTCACACCAGGTGTGCTCATTAGAAGACTAAGAGCTGCTCCAGTTGTACACACCACTTAACCTAAGTGGTTTTAGTTGCTGGTCATTGGTCTTACAAGATAATTAGATAATGGCCATAGCTTCACCCATGGTATGGAAGTGTGACTTTGTTAGGCAAAAGTTAATCCTTCAGTTTCCTTTGTAGGAAGGTCTTAGATATCCTAATAAACCTAAACAAATAATTAACCCTAGGCGTACTGTAGTGCTCCCTTTCATTAATGAAGCAGAACAAGACTGGCCCTTCAACTTCACATTTTCAAATGTATGGATGAGTGGATAGATAGATAATCATACTACAGTGACGGCAGACAAACAGATGGAGTGTGTTCATGCGGAAAGAAAAACTGCAATGCAAATCCCGGATGCCTACAGCGGGAACTGAACTGTACAGTTATTGTTGAAATTTAGTGTTTCATCAGCTAAATGGTTAGGGTCAGGACATAACATCACCAACTTTGACCATGCTTCTTTGGGGGCAGAGCTGAATATGCACAATAAATGAGGATGCATGTTTGAAGGGGGGTAGGAAAATCCCTGAGATATTTTATATCTTTAGACTCCTTCTGCCTTTTATGTTCCTGGATTTTCTCGTTTCCAAGATAAGACAAGCCTGCAACATCAGGGCAACAAGAATGGCGCTTGATATACAACATCTGGGACATTGTCCAGCTGAGCACATATCCAGGATTGCAATGGCAAACACCAGATCAAAGTATGCCCATGATCAAGATGTTGCAAACAAACCTCACCAGCCCAGAACTTTAAATTTCCAGAGAGGTTATTTGGAAAACAGAAGACAACTTGTAGTTTCTGGTCGTCTTGGTTTCACAAGCGGCCATTTCTCCTTATGACGAAGCTGTAGGGACGTTGTGTTTTGTCACTTGCATAGAAAGGGGCTTGCTCTTAAACAAGTGAAGTCTAAGCCTGATGCTGCTTTGTAAGCAAACGGAGTATTCCAATAACTAGACATTTAATTTTTACACATCAATTAAATTAATTAATTAATAGTAACAAGTGTATCTAATTAATTTCTTTTGCCCAACCATTTTTATGCTTGCTGCGGTCCTGCGCTATACTTGAACTGAACATTGAGTAACTAGGAGCACGTTCATGTCTTGTATGTAATAAATCTTATAATACTTTTGTAAAGTTAGGTGACTAAACGAATAGTGTATTCAAACAATGTTGAACCACTTGCTGTCTTCATGGCTCTGTGTGGGTAGATGGGTGGTTGGTTATGCCCACTCAAAATGTGTCACGCTTTTGGTGCAGTTAAATGGCCCAATCACAGAAATATTTATGGATGATTGTACATAGCAACCATAGACAACAGACAGACCCAATCATAAACCACCAATGTTCATGAGAGACCGTTTACAGGAAACGCCTGTGCACACTAAGCAGTGGATCTGGATTCAATCTCAATCCATTGTATCTAGGTAGACCAGATCTACTTTTGCCCAATCCGGATCTGATCGCAATCAGTCTCAATCTACGTCCAGAAGTGGTTTCAATCCAGATTGATCCGAATTCGTTCAATTCGTATCATGATTGAGCATTGACCTTGACATGACATAGTCGCTCGTGGACCCTCTTTTTGCTCCTCCATTGTCTTGCTATTTCTTGAGTGAGACCTCTCTAAGTAAATACGGTAGTTACAAATTTGGAATTTGGAATACATTGTGACAGGTCAATTTACAGTTCAGAGGGCTCATGGCTGTTGAAGCAAGGGTGAAGCGCAGCTTCACTTACTATTTTATAGTAATACTGCAGTGTAAACTCTCAAGAAAAGAGATAGGGCATAGTTATTGCTTGCAGTGTGATAAGTAGTTTTCACTAATGCGATTCTTCCTTGTAGTGGTTATCATTTTTGGTAGATTTGTCTAATGTCCTGTTAGACAGATTTGTTTATTGTATGGAATTGCTTTTACTCAAAATTGTGTAACAAGCAACCAATTCCTAATAGTAACTACCATTGCTCCTTAGTTAAGGTTCTAACAGAATCATATCAATGCAATAATTATGTTATATGTATTATCAGGGAGAAATTAATCTGGAGCACTGAAACATTTCTCTAGTATAGAAATAGAATTTGTCAGCTAGGCAAACGGTGACACCTTGAACAAGTAGGCTTGTTATATTGTATACTATCTGTTAACAGTTTTGACTAAAATTATAGCAGCATTTGACCCCACACCAATATTAACACCTAACAATGAATGTGGTGGGTATTGACCTTGTAATTTCTCATTTGACTGTGGGAGCATTGAAGATCACTGTACCATAGCTCTTGCAGCTTCTTTGAAAGCAAATTTCTCACTAATATGTTAGTTGCTCAGCGTTTGAATTTCAATGTTAGAATGTGTAAAGATTCGAGTAAATGACAGGAGACATTACTTTACAATTTGTTTAAAGTTTTAATATTGGTATTAGTGTTGCTACTGGGATTGGCATTGATAGCCTGTGGTATTGTCAGATGCTTGGGATATGCTAAGCCTTAGAGCTGTAAATAATAGATCTATAATATTAAATCAATGACTACATAAGTACTTTAACAAATTCATAGAACAGACTACAGTTGGCGTTACTGGTTATTACTGTTTGTAGGAAGCACTTCCCAAGGTTCCTGTATCAGGCATGTTAAACAAGTTAGGAGGAAAAGTTAGGCTTACATTCAAGCTTGATGTCGATCAGCTGTGGATAGGCACAAGAGGTGATAATGTATGTATGGGTCAATGAAGTGTTGTTATTAGTAACTGGTATTGGTGACACAGAAAGAACTCAAAAGGTACAAATGAGTTCCATTCATTCTGTTATATCAGAGCCAATTGTAGGTCATGAGGAATACCACATCATGGTAAGTAAACCTGACAGTGCACGACGAACAAATCGCACATACAAAATGTGTTCTTGTAGGCACTTCAATTAGGACCAACAGAACAGTCAAGATTCTGGATCTACTGGGTACCAGCTCAATACATTGATGCTATAAAAGATACTATTTTAGGAAAGTGGCAGTACTTCTAAGCATCAGAACACAAAAGAGCACACTATCTGGTTTTCTATTTGTCTGCAGAAAAGTTTGTTTTTTTGATGGAAAGAACTGTAGTTGCCTTCTAAATCTGTTAATTGTTGTTACCTCATAACAGACTATCCTGAAATCTTCAGCCTACAGTTTGTTTGCTTCCGTCTTCTGTATAGTTCTATAATTCTAAGTCGTTCTTTCACTATTGAAGGAGAGTTGGAGGTTTGTTTAGTAACTGCTTTTCGTGGTGTAGCACTAAGAATGGGTGGTGCTTGTGCAACTTCACCAAACTGAACATGATCTAATCAGAGATAGAGATGGAAATTAGATGGCAGTTTGATGTTGTGTATGTCTCAACTACACATACTGACCTTGAAACTGGTTGAAGTCAGCCATTTTCTCTTGTGTTAGTTTCAGCCTTTGAGATTTTCTCTGCGCATCTTTTTTCTTCATATATCTTGTACAATAACAAAGCATTTGATACTTGTACAAGCAAGCAAGCAAGCAACGCACACAGCACGTGCGTGCACACACACACACACACACACACACACACACACACACACCACAGCTAGCCATTACTAAATTTTAGAAGAAATCGATTCTTTTCTGGAAATTCATATTTCATATCAATAGCACTGTTGACAGTATTTTCATTCTACTTCTACTGCCTGGATTACAGATTAGATATGACTTTTTGCTACAACAACAGCCAACACATTCCAATATTGAATGTTGCATAGCTACATTACAACACATTATCATATCGCATGCATGCACATATCATGTGGCCTCACTGAAGCAAGACTACAAATAAAGTTCAGGTAGTACATATTATTTAACAATAACCAATGCACGGTAGGATTTACAAGAAGTAGTCAACTTGAGATGTAGACACAGTAAAATGGTAACAGTAAGCGTAAGGACCTGCCTTTCCAGGGCATGCCCGGCTCTACAGCTGGGCTCCTGTGCACTACTCAGGAGCACTCTGGACCTGTGCTACACAGTCTACTGGAGCCAAGCCAGGTACTCGCACCCGAAGAACAAACCAGGACCTCAGCGGATAGTACAGTCACAGTCGATGGCTGCTCCATCCCCAGTCAAAGACCAGCTACTCATTTATACTCGAGTCGAGAGAGGCAGCGGGGTTTCCCCCAGAGGTGAACAGGGGCAGAGCACCCCTCTAGCTGGCTCACAGTTCATTCATACATATGATTGTCTTGTCAAAACGGTATATGTGTAGCAAGCCAAATGCCTGCGCGCCACTTTCTAACCTGCATGAAACATAATGTGACCATACACCTGTTCTGAAAGTCGGCCAAACTTGAGAGGCAATATCCATACAAAGAGTGCGTCCACTAGGAGTGAACACGTATCATACTAGAGCACTATGTACACTACAGCGTTATCGGAGAAGCAGTTACATCTGCTAAACTGCAGAAATCCTCTGGTAAGCAATGTCGGTGTATGTGGCAACTCATTTATAGAAAACAGCGCAAATGACTCCAAACTTTCTCAATAAGTCAGAGGCAAACAAAAAAACGGGCATGCTATTGGAGATGACGACTTGCAGGTGCAGATCACATGTGAACTAACTATCATCTCAGACCTGCCAACCTAGTGAAATCAAAATACGTGAGTTGGCAGGGAAAAATGTGTACAGTACAAGGTAAGATAAATTGCCACGCCTACAATTACATTTTTAGTTAATACCAATAAGCATTAAATAATATATCTAATTATCAAAATATAAATATTTACATGCTGCTTAGAGTAGAAACCATCAATTAATTAAAAACACGCTTAGTTAATTAAGTTAATTAAGTGAAGTGCAACCAATGTACTTACTACCGATTACTGTGTGTACTTAGTGACAAGCAACATGGTAGGAACCTAGGATAGGAATCTAGATTAGTTGAGGGGGCACACATTTGCCTAGGGGGAGTGGTTAGGTAAACAGAGCTAACTGACTATTAATTATTCATCTATATGCATGCTACACAGGAAAATACGGTAAACCAACATATGTGTTAGTTCAGAATGTCATGTCAATGTTATCAGTTTCTACGTCAGTCATCCCTAAATATTAGCAGGTCACTTGACTAAAATTGAATACATCTTGGCCCAAATCAAACTTTAGCCAAAATAGTAGAGGAACATGTGCCCCTCTGGCCCCACTGCTTCCTACGCCTACGACAAGTCTTCTAGTTAACTATACCAATGCCAATTAACTGACATATATTAAACACAGAACTTGTACTACTGCTTATTATTACAATAGTTATATGAATCAAAAATAAGAATTTAGTTGTGATGTTCTAGATTGTAGTGTCGTTTTGTGGCCTTCTTTGCTTCTGACAGCAACTCCTTGGGTGGCTCAAATTTAGTAGACGAGTCTGGAAGATGACTTTCGCTATTGAGATGCTTGACAGAGTACCAATCAAAGGCACAGTGGATCTGTAGCAAGTCTTACTCAAGCGAAGTAGACTAAATAGCCTTTCTTCCCCAGCATTAGAATGGGGAAGAACAAGGACAAGCTTTGCTACCTTTTCCAGGTTAAAGAAACCTTAGTCAACAGCCATCTGCTGACTTCATGCTGGCCAAGAAATTCCACACAATGTCACCTTGTGTTGTGAGCAAGAAGACACGGGCAGTCTATGAAGTATATGTCTAGGTTTGGATTAGCACGCAAGGCTCTAAATTTGACAGAGTTGTGTTTGCCAATTTTCCCACTAGCATTGTCTATGCCAAACCCAACACAGTTTACCCAAGGGACCTCACAAGCAGACAGTATTCATCTTAGCAAATATGGCTTCTGCGGTGCCTCCTGGTCCGGTTGTTGAGTGCATATCGAGGAATTTACTTTTGACCGTTCCGCGAAGTATGTCAAATATCCTTATTGTAATTGGGTTCATTCCAACCCGGTGTCATTGGAAGCATCCGTTAGAATAGAGAATTGGTTATTTCTCATTGCTGATACCAGGTCTTCTTTCGTTGCAGATGCAACAGCAGATTGCTATAGATTTGGTTCTAGCACAAGAACAACCCTTTGCAACTTGCCTATCAAATACTTCTCGGATCATTGGTCTAAGGTGATCTGCAAAGGCAACTGGAATATTTCCATTTGCTAGCATCATGCTGATTTTCACTTCTGCTCGTATCATCTGCACGAAACACTTCAATTAGACAAGAGTACCCAGCGCCTTCTGTCTTGGATCACTGGTAGGAAATGTTCCGTCGTCACTGCAAAGTTCAACACAGACAGTCTGCACTCCAAGACAGGCATGCACCCCTGCGTAAAGCATGCTCTTTGCGATTACTGTACTAAGGCCGTATTTCCACTAGCTGCAGATTTAAAAGTAAACCAGTTCAAGAAAGCGACTGTTTCCACTAGGAACTTGCGCATCCAGGATGTGCCAAACAAACCGTCTAGAAACGTCTTATTCTTGAAGAATTGGTCTGCTTTGTCACCGAGTCAGAGCAGCTGTTGGTTGTCACTGATTCAGCACAATTTGCATGACGGTGACCAAGGACACCGTCCTCTCTTTCTCCGTAGCTGCTGATTTCTTTCCTTTAGCTAAACGACCCTTACATCTGTCAAGGCAATCCTATTCCAGCAAAATAGTCAATATCATCAAAATGGCATTGTCAGAAGCCAGGCGCGCTACTGTCACATGACAGTTAAACCTAAACCACTTTGCTAGACCTACTACAAAATGGGTTTAAGAAATCAGTTTAGGTTTAGAATATATGCTTAACTGGTTTAGTGCAGGTGGAAACAGGTCAATCCTTAAACCAGTTAGCTTAAACCACTTGTTCAACCGGTTTAGAAGCTAGTGGAAATGCACCCTAAGTACTGCAATTAGCTTGACTTTCTTCACATGCCAGCAACACTTTACGGCAAGTTAAATGTATATAATATATTGTTTACGTCGCCCACCCCCTGGTTTCCAATCCTCGCTATACGCCACTGATCATGGCATAAAGATTTCAGTTTTGCTTGCATTTTCAACTGTTGTGCAAATTAGTTGTAAGAAGTACTTCCAACATGTTGTTCACATCTGACTTTCCTTGATGTTGGCATGATATTGTTTTCTTGCACACAGTGAAAATGACGGAAAATGGATCACTACTGACAGCTTCAACGCACTCATACATCCAAGTCCAACTTCGGTTAAATCTTAACGAGCAGATCCTGTGAACGTTGAGGGCTTTTTTCTTCGGTAGTGTGTCACAACCTCCAGCTTGTGCAGTACTCTCTCTGACTTCAGGTTTGTTTTGAACTGTAACTTCAACTGGCTATAATTAGTGGTGTTCTTGACGTTGCCTCAAGAAAGTATTGCTAAAGTGAAAATATTCTTATGTTTACCAAATGCATTCTACTTATGTGTGACTATAGGAGACAAATTGAAAGGAATTCAACTCCATACTAGCAACATACACTACTAACACTAGAGCTAACCAAATTACAATATTGTAAATTATTATTACTATTGTTATCACTTTAGTTAAAACTTAGATTTATATATACTGTAGATATTAACTAGTCTACTATACAGTTCTTTGATGAATTCCAATCACATAATGTATTCGTGTATAATAATGCCAAGAGCGTATAGAAAAGAAATGCTTTTGCTGGCATATACCAGGGCATGGATGTTATATTTTGGTCCCAGGCGTATACATGGCCGCAAAATGTTGCCATTTGGCCAGTCGTCATCAAAACACTTCAAGACAGAAATACCACAAGTGCTTCAATTATCCATTTGCAAGATCAAAGGTACTGGTACAGCATCAGCATACATGCAGAAACTAGACACACGCAAACCAGAGTGGTCGGCCTGAAGCCCGTCAAAAGAATCAGGATCGGTAATTGCAAAGAAGATATGAGTCTAGCGGTAAGCACTTTCACTCAACACTGACGACACCAGCTCATCAAATGCATGCACACAGGCAGAGCAAATGTTCTGCAGTCCCCATTTTATTTGTCTGCACATGCAGATCCTGGCGATGGGCGTATACTTGGGCATGAGCGTTTTTCAGGCTAAAAGTTCTGACCTGTCCACACATGGGCGATATTACGGAATAATAGCTTGTATACGTACTACCAGTAAGAAAGTCTACCTAAATGGGAACTCCAACAAAAATACAACCTGATCTCAAAAATGTAGGCTTCATCATGAAACTTCATGCTGTGTTACTTTCAGGGTAACAGTCGCATGTGCTAGGCTGATTCATCATTGGCGCTACGCTCTGCCTACACCAAATGAATTGCTTGCGTAGCTCAGTTATCTTGCCAGTAAACTACACGACAACTAACCTGGTGAAGGAGATGCAGATGATGATGGTGAGAGTTGTCCAAGTATTGTGGACACCAAGAAGCTCAAGCATCTCCAGGCTAACGATCCTACTCTGTCAAGGATCAGAGAGCAGGCTGAGAGGGACTAGAGTGATTGTTTCTGGCAGGATGGCCTACTGTATCGCCGGTGGAATCCCACAGGAAGCAAGGGAGTAGATGATACGGTTGTGAATCAAGTAGTTCTTCCAGTTCAGTGTCGGGAATCAGTAATGAGGTTAGCACATGCTATTCCAGTGTCGGGTCACTGGGGACGCATGAAGACTTGAGTCGCATTCAACAACGGTTCTGGTCAAGAATATCTCGTGATGTACAGAGTACTGTCGATGCTGTCCAGCATGTCAGAAGTCGGCGAGTCGGAGAGCCAGAAACAGGGCACCAATGGTCTCAGTGCCTGTGGTTGACAAGCCTTTTAAGCGAGTGGCCATAGATATAATGGGTCCACTCGATCGCAGTCGCAGTGGAAATCGGTATATCCTGGTGCTGTGTGATTATGCGACACAGTACCCGGAGGCAGTAGCACTTAAAAAGCATGGAAGCAGTCCATGTGGCAGAGAAACTGTGGATAATTTTCTCGTGAGTGGGAGTACCACAGGAGATACTGACATATCAAGGATCTAACCTTACTTCCCAATTATTGAAGGAGGTATACAGAATGGTACGAGGGAAGCCCCATTCACACAAGTGCCTATCATCCGCAGACAAATAGACTTGTAGAGTGGATACTTACGTGGTTACCAAAGGAAGAGCTAGGTGATTGGAATGAGATGTTGCCCTATCTTTAGTTCGCATATCGGGAGATGCCTCAAGCGAGTACCGGATTCTTGTCCTTTCAGTAGCTTTAAGGTCGCAGAGTGAGAGGACCACTGGATATACTTAAGAAATTCTGGAAGGGAGACAAGATATCCAGTGACACTGTCGAGTATGTTTTAAAGATGCGAGATCATAGCTCATGAAAATCAGGTAGAGTCACAGAGGAAGCAGAAGTCATATCATGATCGCAGATCCAAAGACAGGTCATTCAAGGAAGGGTATTATTGCCATCATCCAGTAAGAAGATTGCAGCAGAGTGGTAAGGACCATATGAGATCAGTAGAAGAACGAGTCTAGTAGACTATGAAGTAGACATGAAAAGCAAATGGAAGCGGAAGATGAGGAAGATCTACCCTGAGATTCCTACTAGTGACACAGGACCAACTCACGTAGTAGTAGACGGATACCTCTCTGCCAAGCTACGTAGCGAGCTGAAGGATATCCTGGATAGATATTCAGCAGTCTTCAGCGACCTACCTGGTCATACAAGTGTTGTGGAACACCGAATTGACACTGGGTCCGCTAAACCAGTACAGCAGAAACGCTAACATACGCCCCGGTCTCAAAAGGAAGTGGTCGAGAAGGAAATCCAAATGATGGTTTGATCTGGATATTATTCAAGAGTCTCAGAGTGATTGATCTTTGCCTGTAATTTTGATACCGAAACAAGATGGCTCTATGCGATTCTGCGTAGACTCTAGAGAATTGAACAAAGTGTCCAAATTTGACACCTACCGTATGCCTAGGATTGAAGGTGTCATTGACCAGCTATGACCAGCAATATACATATCCACACTGGACTTTACAAGAGGGTATTGGCAGGTGCCTGTGAGCAAAGATCTACAGAGAAGACAGCGGTTGTCACCTCCACTGGATTGTACGAATTCAAGAGGATGCTGTTCGAATTGCATGGTGCCCTGGCAACATTTCAAAGGCTTGTAAACAAGGTGTTGAGAGGCTGTCAGAGTTTTGCAGAAGCATATCTAGATGACATCGTCATATTTAGTGCTACATGGGAAGAACATTTGTTGCACCTGGAACAGGTCCTCACATGCTTGTCAGGAGCGGGTCAGACTGCCAAACAAGAGAAGTGCAAACTCGGGGCACAGCAGGTTGTTTACGTGGGTTATGTGGTAGGAGGGTGCGAGATTAGACTAATTAAAGACAAGGTGCGGGCAATTAAAGATAGTACAAAGCCCTTCACCAAGAAGGATGTGCGGAGCTTTTTGGGTCTCACAGGATACTAATGGAGATTCATACCTAATTATGCTGACATTGCAGCTCCTCTATCAGATTTGACGAAGAAGAGGCAATCAACATCGAAGGTAATGCAGAATAATGAAAGTGAGAAGGCATTCCAGAAATTAAAAGTAGCCCTGTGCAGTTATCCCTTTCTGGCAAACGCAATCTATGACCAACGCTTTGTGTTACGCACTGATGCTTCAGAAAGAGGAATTGAAGGAGAATTACTGCAATATGTGGATGGGCAGCAACGCACTATAATAGCATTTCTAAGCAGAAAGCTACAGCCAAGAGAAAGCAACTATTCTACCATCAAAAAGGAGTGTCTGGCAATAGTGTGGGTGATCAAGAGTACACATACTTGCGTCTATGGGAGAGAGAGTTTGACCTACAGATGGATCATGCACCCTTGACGTGGCTGCACAGCATGAGGGACAGAAAACAAAAGTTGGCACCGGGTTACTCACATTCCTGGGAAAGAAAATCAGCTGTCCAGGAGAGACTAAACCAGAGCCGTATATAGAGTGTTGCGACATGACCATTTGGTCACGTGAGATTATGAGCGCCATTTTCTGTCCAGTTGTACATTGCACTATCCGGGAAATACAAGAGAGTCGATTTGTTTAGTCACTGCTTGCAGAATGCCTTGCTGTTGCACTTGGGGATGCAGCAATACAAGTGAGCTCTAACCCTATGTATCATCTTCAGGACTATACAGAGCCACTGTCGAAACTACTCTACGTACGTGTAAAGTCTCTCAAAATTAGGGGCAGTATTGTTCATGCCTACAGTAATAAGTTCCATTAACTTCAAGCTTTGTCATGTCCGTACAATTTATACAAGAATTTTACTACCGTCGGCTGGACACAAAATGGCGCCCATAAATCCAGGTTGTTGCAACTCTCTCTATATATGGCTCTGGACTAACTATTGTTGCATTTGTTTAGTTATAAACTCCGCAATAACGTTCAGTTTCTTAAGGGGAGATATGTAAAGACAAAAGTGTTAGAAGTTAATATTAACAAGATTTGAGATCGCGAGCACGAGAGATGTGAGTTGCAGAAGATTCAAAAGACTGTTTGAGAATTGCAACGTCCCGTGACAAAAACCCACAATAAACTTCCTCTGAAATTGTGCAAAAATGGATTCAAAAAGGCAGAAATCACAATAGCCTCAAACTTCCAAACCAGAAAGTGCATGAAGCGTGCGGCTCTAATCTAGACCAGAACGATACTAAAATGATTTTGGAAATAGCCTTCTAAGCCAATCAGCGTCTTAGATCAGGAATGTTGGCTCTAAATTCTGATTGGTTTAGCAGTATTTGGTTATGCTAAGCGCACTAGCGCTGATTACGTGCGTGTGAAATTCTCCTGAGCAGTAAGTGCAAACCCTTGAAATAGAAATGTTAAATTGATTAGCCACTCAGAGCCGTAGCTGCCATTTTTTGTCTGTCAAATGGCCATGCAATCTTCTCATTTGGTCGGCCAAAGATGTCGTTGGGTTAGCCATTGGCCAATGGCTGGCCATTATTTCATGCTCTGTAAGTGTACGCCAGAGTCATGACTAGAGACTCTGGTACACGCACACGTCTTAGTTCTAGTTTCTTCAAGGCTTTAACAACTGGTCGAGCCAATGCCCGTTGACTAGCTAACGTTCTGCCGCAGAATCAAAGAGTCGTCATTTCATGCCATATGCCAAGATATCACTGCAAACAAGGCAGATGTCTCTTTTTCGTTTGTGAGATTCCATGGCATTTACAAATGATATGTTTGCGTAATGCAAACGCGCAGTGTCTTTCCATCTCATCATTGAACTCGGTAAACAACCCTAGGCTGTTAGACTACAATTTAGCATAGTTTTTAAATAAGTACTTCCGAAATCATTTTAGTATCGTTTTGGTCCAGACTAGAGTTTTGCGCTTCGTGCACTCTCTGGTCTGGAAGTTCGTGGCTAGAATCACAAGTGCTGTTAAGAAAGGAGTTGAAGTACCAAAAGATTTCATAGCAACAAAGTCATGTGAGATCCTTGTAACTCAGATTTATGAACAACACCAACATCTATGTGCATCAGTACATGTACACTATTAACCATGTCATAACCTTGTAATTATGACAATACTAGTAGATCAACAATTCATAAATAAATATCGCCTAATTCTTCCAAACTCCAACAATTGGCAAAATGCATAATTTTATATGCCTGTGAATTTCTAGCATTACGATAATTAGGCCTAGCTCAGTGGTGTAGCTACAGATGGCTCAGTGGGGCTTCAGCAACCCAATGTTTAGGGGATGGTCTTTTGTTAATGAACATATTCCTCACACCTGATGCTACAGGTAGTAAACAGCAGTCAGATTTCTGGACTGTCAAGGCCTTGGAAGCCCATATATGGCATGTCTGGACACCAAAAAGACATTCAAATACCCTACTTGCATAATGGACCATCGGTGTAGGGAGCGGGGGGGGAGGGGGGGGAGATGAAGCCCCTCGCTCAGTCTAGGAATTGAAATTTTTGTGCCAGTGACTTTTGCAAATCTGTATATGGTCCAGCAAGCAAGGTAGTCTTTTTGCTTATTCATGATGACATCCACGGTACAGCACCCGCTTGTGAACACCTTCCTAAGCTACTGTCCAGGACATTTGCAGCTCTAGACCGAGGTCACAGATTGTGCCTAAAGTAGCAAGGTTTTAGCAGCTACATTTTGCCTATTCAATAGCTTATTGGTCCAAGATATTTATTAAATAAACCATTAATATCAATCTGAATCTCTCCTTAGTTATAAACCACCTCACTACAGTCTGTACACGCTGTACTGTCCGTACGTACCCCTAGGAATTCTTACTGTTTTCTTTTTTGTCCAGTGGCTTGTATTTGCTTCTGATGTTTGTGCAAGACAGACATGGTCTCTCGTTCCATACGGTCAAAGTAGGAAGAAGTTGCTTCTCTTTCTCGTCTGCTGAACACGATGTCTCCTTTAGTTTGCTCTTTGACACGTACAAAGTCTTTTTTCACACCGTCAAACCCAGCCTTCCGTCTTCTGCGTTTACTGCTGTCTTCTTTAGCTATAATTAGCCTCTTGAGCGGCTTGGACAGTTGCTGCTCGTCTTCTAGACAAGGTCGTTCGTTATCCCCTCTATGTATGGCAACATTGTAACCGTGCAACATGATTCTTTCGTCCATTGCTTACTGTCTATTCGTTCGTCTTCTACAGAACGGATCATGAGTCTTTATTCTTTTATGGCGGCTAACCCTTCCCATGTTTGCTAGCGCGCGTTAGGTGAAACCCGGATATTTAAACTGGTCACCACGGGGGACGTGAGACTTTGCCAGCTTGATGATGTTGGGTAGCTACTACTCATTATGCGCAGAATTATTTGTTTCGTAACTCGAATAGCGGTGAGGAAATATTCGTCACTCAATTCCGTGTCACTGAATCTGAATTATTCTAATCTAGATGCGTGGTAGGATTACGAACAGGACTACGTTTTTGTTTCAATACGTTGCTCAGACTCAAATGCTTGGAAGCTATTGTACAGTTAGCAATGGTTAGATATCTAGAGGGTTAATTGCGACCTGAAGTCCATCCAGCATGTGTGATGTAGACGTGTGCTTGACAGAACCACCTGTACCTTGCTGTATGAGTGGATGTGCAAATTGTGTTTGGATTCAGCATGCTGAGAATCTTATCAAAACACAACGAGATGGTGAGAAGACTGTTCGACAAAGCATTGACAACATACAGGATGAGAACTTGAAGGCTTTTGTTAAGCTGGAGCTAAAGTTGAAACGTCTTTTATGAAAGTTGCAGTTTTAGATTTATTCAATTGTACACAAATATCAAACAGGATAACATGCAGGGTAGGTGCAGGATGGACAGACTGGAGTAGTATATTGTGTCTGTATATATAAT
Organism: Corticium candelabrum; assembly: GCF_963422355.1. Classification (NCBI taxonomy): domain Eukaryota; kingdom Metazoa; phylum Porifera; class Homoscleromorpha; order Homosclerophorida; family Plakinidae; genus Corticium; species Corticium candelabrum. Next base: position 7,054,459 of record NC_085093.1, read on the forward strand.
CTCTTATTGTGATTTCTAGACTTTTGTTTGAATGCTTGAATATATGGTATCTGTCATGCAAATACAAGCTCCATGGGAATTCAATTCTTGGGGTGCTTCAATTCAAACTTTTTGGCAACTTAGTCAGAGGTTTTCTTGTAAGGGGCATGCAGCTTCAAAAAATTGTCAGACATTTTCTCTAATCCAAACGTTCGAAAGTAAATTTCTTGTTAGTCTCTCTTGTTGTGTTTTATGTTCATGTATCTTATCAGATGTAAACAGGGTCCCTGGTAGACCAGCAGACTATGCTGAAAGGTGTTTCCCTGCATAAATGTGTGTGTGTGTGTGTGTGTGTGTGTGTGTGTGTGTGTGTGTGTGTGTGTGTGTGTGTGTGTGTGTGTGTATGTGTGTGTGTGTGTGTGTGTGTGTGTGTGTGTGTGTGTGTGTGTGTGTGTGTGTGTGTGTCATCGTCGTCGTCATCATCATCATCATCATCATCATCATCATCATCATCAACATCATCATCATCAAGTGGGGGATGGGGTAGAGGCCTGTTTAGATTAAAACGTCTGGCATTGGATATTCCAGTTTGGGCCTACACTGCAGCCTAAGCCCATCTCTACGACATATCTATACGGCACTACACACCGAGCTGTGTGTCAATATCCACATACTCGGTTGTTCGCACTGACTGTTTCCTGGAGCAACAGGCATGCTTAGACGGCTAGTCTTATTATCCTTTGCATGTTGGTAAGCTCTAATAGAGCCTGTCACGATGCAAGTCTGAAGGTACCCTATTTGGGAGTGATTTGAAGAGCTGTTTTTGAACATTAAGAAGCAGCAGCTCTTACAATTCTGTGGTGGAGGCTCTTTGGCAATTATCAAGTGTCTTTGCAGAGTGAACTCATTAAGTAGCCAAGCCATTGGTATTTAATATCAACATTTTGTATAATATTGTTGTGTTGTGGTTCAAGTTACTGTTTGGCAAGTGTGCTATTTGTGAATTATTGAGAACTTTGAAAGTCTAATTAGTGATTCAGTGTTGTTAAACATATGTCAGACATCTGTTCAAATTGAAAGGGTGGGAGGATGGTCACAGCCAATCTGATCATTGTTGGATTAAAGAAAATGTCAAGTAATTGGAGAAGCTTTGTATAAAGACTCTTACTTAATAAAACTTTCACTCTGTCTTCATCGTGACATGTTGGGCTTGAATTACGTTATTGGCTACTACAAGACTACAAGAAGGCATGCCGGTAAGTACAGTAATTGACAGTAAGTAAGACCAAGGCTCAAACATATTGATACATATGTTTGAATAAGGATTGAGTTAATCTGGTTGTTACTACCCACAGCAGCACACTGAGTTGAATCGCTAGTCGAATATAATGAATGACACAGATCTAGTGAGTTCGAACCTATGCGACCAGGTCTGGAGACAGGATTGCCACTTCTTATAGAAAACATGCTTACTTGTGCATGGCATGCAAGCAGAAAATCTCAGAACACAAAACCTGGCATATAATTACTATTTAGGATTTTTTTCTAGAAGCTGCCACTTTACTGGTGTGCATACTGAGTTTGATAATTAGGCTAGTACTGTACACATGACATTCAATATTGTGAGATATGGACATTTGCCACATTGCAGTCACTGCTACACAAATTTATAAATTAAGTATCAGTCATCAAATTTGATTAGTTAACTAAGGAATTTATCTCACCTATACCAATGGTTCAACAGCAATCAGAGTACAAAAGAAGAAACACTGCCGGGGGCCCTCTATCCTTCATAGGTGCAACATCATATCTAACAGTTTGTCTATAATCTGTAGCCATATCAAGGTTGGTCCATAACATAAGCAACTAATTATATGGACTGATGATTGAGACCACATCCACTTTGGCAGGGTTTCCTCCATAGGGGATCAAAGGTGAAGTGCCTCATTAATTGATGTTCTGAAACTGGCCTTTATTTTACCTCAATAATTTTATTGTTAGATCCTCTCTATGCTGTGGCTGGGAGTCACAGGCAAGGGTATACAGAGCATGTTGTCACTCAATCATTCTCACCTAGCTTGCAGCCTACAGTGTAAATGTTGACACAGTGTAAATGTTGACACAGTGTAACCTGCCTCATTGTGCTCTTTTTGGGCACAAACATAACTCGGGGTTGTCATTTCCATGGTGATGGAGCAAATTTGTCCAAATCCCAGTCATAAAATGTGGTGCCAGACAAAAGAGAATTATATAATAGTTATCATGCAGTTAGACAACAAGATTTTCAGAGCTTGACAGTTCTATTGAGAAAAGTCATGCACCTAATGGATTCTATTCACAGAAGACAGTTGATAACATACTCATTCAACGAAACTCTGATGTCATGTACCATCAGGGTATTCAATTAAATTAAGTCTGCATGTGGAAGACTTTGCACTTGCAACTGCAATTGAGGTAGCACTACATGCTGCTTTACTGTGACAGTCTTGCTCCACACTTTGTAATGGCAGTGTGGTTTCAATTTTCACACAGGTATGTCAAAGACACAGTCTGCCATGATCAAATTGCCTCTGATACCAACAGAAGCACATTATTATTGTTTGAGGGACTGATGAAGATCATTTCTCCAGTGTGTAGCGCATATATGTATTCGGTTATCCTGTATTCTCCACCAACTGTTGATTATGAATGTATGTGTTAAATTTTTATTATATTTGATATCAATGATTTGGAAATATTAATAGTAAAGTTGTGGTCACAAAGTGCCCCTTGACAATTTGGCCCCATTATCAAATTTGACTGGTAAACTGATAAGTGTTATGGTCAACTTGATAAAATAGATGCGAAGTGGAAAGAATGGATGTACGAAGGCTTGGAATCCATTATTCTGCCAGCCATCATCCCGTTTTCATTATCAGGTTTGAAACCAGCAGAACTATTGGATTAGAGCAACGGGATATACAGTATGCTATGTCATTACATGCAGACTGATGACTATACTGAACAACTCAAGCCACAACTGTTAAGTTACAGAAGTAAGGTGAAACAAGGTAGCAGAGAGAGCTGGAAAACCTCCTCTCAAACATAGGTTTTATACATAATTCGTGATACATACATTTATGCACTGGGACAGGATACTGTTATACTTTTATGTGTACACATAATGCATATTGACTTATGTATTACAGTAATACATCAGTGTTTGCAATTTTAGAAGCTACACGGTTTGAGGTGGAGACCACATAATGAATTGGAATGTCTTATACCATGTTCACACTAGAGACTTCAGAATCATGCCAGGTACAGTAGAAAGTGATCTAGGTGGCCAAGTTCATTAAAACAAGGCCTTTATCAAGTAATTTGAGTAGAGTAAAGTAATAACAATCTTGAAGAAATTTATCTGACCCAGCTCAGTTCTGAAGTTGCTAGTGTGAACGTGGTATGAGTGTATCAGTATTATCAATGTATTAGCCCACCACTGACTTGTCACATTTGCATTTGGTATGAAGTTTGCCGGAGTTTTTATTACTTCACAACTGCTTGCATTGACAGAATCTGAGATCATTACAGTCATGTATGAACCATCATCTTAATAGAAAGGTCTGCGTTCAAGTGGAAGCAGCAGCACAATATGTGCAGGAAATAGGAAAAATCAGTCCGTGAAGGTATCGATTGTCTTTTACCACTTTAGGAAGCTTTTCAAAATTTTAGAAATCCCTCTGACACTGGGTGTTCTTGCAGGGTTATGTGAGTCTTGCTTTCATGTTTGAGAGAGCAGAAGGTCAACCTTACTACCAGTATGGCACAAGATAGACTGAACAGCTTAGCACCTTTGTCCATGAAGACCTTGCTAGCTCGCTTAGTCCTTGAAGAAATGTAGAAATGATAGCAAAAACAGGTGAGGTAACCGTAACCTTAATAATTTACCAATTATTACTTTGGCTCAAACAAGTAATCACAAAGTGCTATCATCAAATCATTCTTGAGTATGGAAACAATAGCTTAATTAATAAAGTATCATACACATGCAATTACCACAAAAAGACCAGTAGACAATGAAATGTTTTACCTGTGTAATGTGTTCTACGAACAATCCGGTGCCTGGCTAACTGATAATGCATTACAATATGTTATACTGTAATACAATGATGGTTAATTGCAAAGTACCTTCTGTGTCATTTAGATGATTATAGTTAAATTCAATGAATACATATACCATATGGAAAAGCTTGCTTACAAACCTCAACCTCCTACACGGCATCGTCATTACTATAACTCCATTTGTACACTATCCTGTGGCAGGGATTATATCCTGTACTCTGATCCTGTGCCATGTGAAAGCAGCAACTCGTTCCATTCTTTATGTATCCGCATAATAGGTGCAACAAAGATGCAGTGATCCAGTACATTACAGTGGTACATATACTGCTGCTATGTGCTTTCCTCATTACGTAACCAAGAACTTGAAGTATGAGCTTCATTGCTAATAACAACCAAAAGGTGATGGTCATTGTCTTCTAGTTCTCTTTGAATAAAACTTTTCACAGCATCTTCTTTGCCAATAACTATGGGATCTGGCATACCTGAATCCAGATGGTAATATATACCATTTAGTTTCCTTAAAGCTGTCCAGTGGAGAGATTTCCTGCCAAGCATAAGCAACTTTGAAAGTCGAAGTCCTCGAACTGGTCGGTTCAATATAAAGCCGTAAATGTTTTCAAACTGAAGAATTTCCACTGACCTGTAACCAAATTCACTTCAATAAATCGCAATCCAAATGCAATAATCTACAAGATACTAGTATTACATAATCTAGTAATGGAAGCTGTGTTTTCATTCTCTTCCACAGCTATGAGAGTTGTGAAGAAACTAGTAGTGACTTTATGTGAAGCATTATGAATTTGGATGCCATTTTGCCTTCAAGGACACTATCTATCTAAAATCATACAAAGAGACTGTTGTTTTACATGACCACAAATTTCACATCAGATCGAGCTAAAAAATTTCAAATGGCAAGGATCAAGACACAAGGGAAACATAAATAGCATAACTTAAAGCCGTGGTCACACTATATTCACATTAGCCTTACATTTCCATTGACATTACCATACCCTAATACTATATCAATGTGCAGTCACACCTAGCATATTCATTCGTGTTAGATTTCACAATGCTGTAACACCGTCAGATAAAACTCTCCTCTATGCTGTCTTCTTATTGCTTCAGAGCGAACAGGCTGTGTTTGTTACTGGCAATAACGTTGGTAGTTTTCGGAAAAGCCATAGTTTTGCCCAGAAGGTAAAGCGTCGCTGCTGTATGTCTGCTATAGCCTGAGATCTACGCAGCCTCTACATATCCCCTGCACTGTTGAGAAAACTATTGAAGCTTAGGTTGGAACGTCAACTCTTGTGTGCTCTACAAAAGACTGGATTTGGGAGTCGGAGGTCACATATCTTGGCAAGTTGGTAGGATGTATCCCAATGGAAAAACAGTCAATACATTGGCTACTTCAGAAAAAAATGCCAAAGAGCATTTTCTACACAGTTGTACAGCAACTTTCTTTGAAGAAACGATACTGCAGTGCATGCAGGTATTCCAGTAGACAAACAAATAGCTACTCTTTTGTATTGGCTCGCCCACTCTGTTTCTTTCACATCCAGTGCTGGTCCCTTTTGTGTTAGAAAGTCTATGGCTGTAGCAATCATTCACAATGGCATCTATGTCCTGCATAGACACATGGTTCCTTCAGCAATTCTGGTCCCTACAGGTTCAGAACTTAATCAAGTGTATGTGATTTTGAAGTTTTACGTGGATGGAACACACACACACACACACACACACACACACACACACACACACACACACACACACACACACACACACACACACACACACACACACACACACACCAACTACAACAACAACAACAACAACAACAAATGGTTTAGATAGTTTAGAAGCTGCCTTACTCGTCTTGTGTAACCCAACCCTCTCTTGCTGTCATACTTCAAAGCAGGAACGAGTCTTGCAAACTTCCTGTGTTGCTGCTTCACTGATAATTGGTTAACAAAATAGTGAATTTGGTTGAATAATTAAATCATTCACTAAAGGCCAGATTGGTTTCCCACTCAGTGCAGTCCTAGCTCAATATCTTCTAGCTGGGGCATTTGTCAACATTGGTGATTCTTGTCGCAGATGAAAAGAATTCTCACGATCAAGTCCTTTCTGTTTGTGAAACCTGCATGTCTATGGCAGCTAAGATGACCACATACAGGAGTCCCGATTCAGCAGGTTTCCACCTCAGCTACAATAATGTCCAACAAAGCAGTGTGTAACCAGCACAGAGACTGGATGCATAGACAATGTTGTTAGATGTCAAAAGCAACTGCAAACAGCACTGATGAAGAAAACTATTCGATCATTTCTTAAAATCAAATCCGGTATATAGTTAACCCATTACTGGTGAAGCGGCAACACAACAACATATCGAATGAAGTTCACTGAACCTTTCCTCACCCAAAGGACAGCTGGAGAGGGCTTGGTTATGCAAGACTACACTGCCTTACTACAGCCAAAGCCTAAAATTGGGTTTCTGCACTAGCAATCTTCTGGAGCCGGGTAAGGTATCTCGTAGCCTCGAATTTCCAGACCAGAGAGCGCGCGAACTCTAGTCTGGACCAAGTCGATACTAAAATGATTTCGGAAGTATTTATCAATAGCGATGCTAAATGGTGTCTAACAGCATAGGATTGTTTTACCTAGATCAACATATAATTTGTAAATGCCATGAGATCTCACGAACAAAGAAGAGACGTCTGCCGTGTTTGCGGCGATATCTTGGTGAACGGCATGAGACCGCTAGCTAGTCTAACCGCTTGACTAGCGAGACTACCGCTCGACCAGTTGTCAAAGGTGATGGTCTGGCGACGCTGCTGTGCATGTCCTGTCACCGCAAGCTTGAAAATATCGAAGAACTGAAGCTGAAACTAAAACCAAGATGTGTGCAGTCATTGTTTTGGCGTGCACTTAGCCGCCCACGAGGATTTCACACACGTGCAATCAGTGCTAATTATTGCTAAGCCAATCAGAATTTACAACCGAGATTTGGGTTGTAGGAGCTGATTGGCTTAGAAGGGCTATTTCCGAAATCATTTTAGTATCAACTTGGTCCAGACTAGAGTTCGCGCTCTCTCTGGTCTGGAAATTCGAGGCTAGGTATCTCAAAGAAGAACCACCTGAAATGCCAACTGTAGTCACTATAGTGTGAGCAACATACACCCCACCCAGCACCACAGCATCTAATGGACTTGTCATAGTAAAATATAAGAGACCTTGCTACCACAATCACAGACCAGGTACAGTACTCATATACTCCTAAGTTGGGAGAGGCAATTGTGTGTGAATTCCTTGCCCAAGAGAATTACGACGTACTGCTCACTATGACTTTGAACTTGTGAGCCAAAAATCCCACACACATTAAAAAATTAATTAAACACCTGTGGTTACATGCATAGCAATAACCTAACTAAATCCTAGCTGCATGTACCTGCTCCAGAGATTCCAATAAATGTAATGAAAATATTGCCACAACAACCAGGGCCTCCGTCAATAATTAGATGCAAGCAAGCCTGTAGCCAATATTCTACAATATAGAAGTGTTTAGCCCGTACCAAATGGGAAAAAAAACATTCAGTGCCAGTTCACCCAAAAGAAACTAGGTCTCTCTTCCATCATTGAAAGATTTTTATATACAAACCAAAGGCAACTCAAAAGAAACACACCCAAGCATACTATGGTACAGTAAGGTTTCCTTACTTTCTTCTGTCAAACCAAATTGCTGTTAACTTCTTCTGCTGAAGGGCACACATGAGAACGTTGACGTCGTAGTTTCCGAAGCCCAATGAATTGCGGTGCGGGTTCACACTAAAACTTTGTCTGGTAGACCTTGGTGACAAACTCTCACAAATGGAGTCTAGATCCGATTTCGAGAAAGCCTCGGAATCTTGAAGCAAGTTGTTAAGAGCGTGTAAAGCACAAAGAAGCCACTTTTGCTTTTCCAAATAAACAGTAGGGTGAGAAACGGAAAAGTCACGTTCGTCTATAGGGTATTCCATACTAGACTACTACAGCAGTGTCACAGGACACAGTCAACCCCTGGACAAAGTATCCAGGGGATTGTCTAGATTATCCGGGGGATAGTCAAGTTTATCCGGGGGATAGTCAAGTTTATCCGGGGGATAGTCAAGTTTATCCGGGGGATAGTCAAGTTTATCCGGGGGATAGTCAAGTTTATCCGGGGGATAGTCAAGTTTATCCGGGGGATAGTCCAGATTTTGGTAAGGTAGCCTCGGAGCCGTGAGGGGTGAGTCGCGAAAAGGTGGGTAGATCGCGGAAAGGCGGGTAGATCGCGGAAAGGCGGGTAGATCGCGGAAAGGCGGGTAGATCGCGGAAAGGCGGGTACATCGCGGATGCATCGGTGAGAGCTAGAGGGCGGGAAAGCTCTTTTGCACGTGAGGGGGCGTGGAAAGGGCGGGTTGGAGAAAAAGCTCATTGAAATCAAGCCGATATCCGGGTTAGCGTTGCTACCAGCTACTAGCTATTGTACACCTAGATTGGGTTGTGGACGGAATATGTGGACATCTTCAAGGTTTGAACTAGTTTCGCGGAGCTTTTCGTATTAGAAATTTTATCTTATCACAGAAGGTCTTTGCCTGCTATTGGCCGACGCTTGGACCGAAGCTCTGTGTCTGAATCTCTGGCGCAGTCAGAACCAAGCACCACTACTGACTTTGCTACGCAGGACATAGTTGCTATAGACAAAATGAGAGGTGGAAATGGTTTCTCTGGCAGACAGAGACCAGTGAGCGTATCACCTTTGAATGAGTTCAGTTCCAGTAGGATACGTCATTTGGAAAGCCGAATAAACGCTAATGAGCAAGCTTATCGTGGATTTCTAGAAGAACTGGTTCGTATCCAGGATGAACTCAGAGCAAATGTAAGAAGAAACGACGAACGGTGGAAAGAAGAGAGAAAGGACAGATATCAATTGCGTGAAGGATTGCAAACGACTGCCGAACAACTCAGTGAACTTTTGAAGAGAGTTAACAAGGCAGAGGATAGAGCTGACGTGGAAAAGAGGGAATTCAGGTCAGTTGCACGTCATCTAGAAAAAGTCGACCTGATGAGAGTGGGGAAGCAGGCTGAGAAGGTAACTGTAGCAAACCAAGAGCAGCAGATGATATGGAATGACAGGTACCTCAATGGAATTTGTATGTGCATCTAAACAGTGAAACACCTTGAGGTTGCATGCTGGTTAATTACAGGTGGTGTGTTCAATTAATTAATGTTGATTTCATGAGTAACAGTGGTATATCATTGCATGCACTCTCTTAGCTTTAAAATTCTCTCTTTCTTTGTTCAGGGCTAAACTACCAATAGGTTTTATAGATAACTAAATTTAGACTCAGACTGTGGTTGTTCAGGGACAACAACTATAAACATCCAGAATGATACAGTGCATGGTGTAGTCAGTGCTTTCAAGAAGAAGTGGCATATGGCATCAGTCAGAGGCATCATAGGTACCGTATTTCTAGCCTCACGAGCCAAACTTTCCTTTATAATCATTGCACGACCTCACGTGCTGTTCGATTTCTCGCACGTGAGAGGAGGTGCTTGAGCTGGAACTGATGTCTCAAATTGTGAGTGCTTTCACACACAGGGTTAACTTGGGTTAAATCGGGTTAAGTTTGGGTTAGACTCCAATTACCCCAGTTGTGTGAACGAGAGTTTATTAAACCATAGATACTAGAGCGGGGGAAAGGGATTGGCAACGCCCACTTACTTCAGAGATTATGCGCGTTACACGTGATGTCATGACGGCATATATGGTGGCTGTCCCTTGCAATGATTCTGAGGTCCTACGCGACACTGTGGCAGTTGTGTTGACTAAGGTAGACGATTCCCTGAGTGAAAGAAGGAGTGTTTCAGTTTTAGCAGATTCGCTACTTGTCTGGAGTGCTCAGAACAGGCAAGCATTCGAGAGCTTCGCTAAGTCACTGTTGCGGTTGCTTCTTCCGTGTTTGAAGGACGTGGGAAAGAAGCCCAGCAGATCGTGGAAGGAGAGAATTTGGCGCAACTTCCATGTGGTTTGTGTCTCCAGTGACTTGACGACACTGTGGAAGTCGCAACCAACTGAGGTGTGTTCTGGTGATTCGATGCATTGTCAAATGTTGGTCACTGCTATCATGGAGCACCTCATAAAAGTCCATTACCCTGTTGAGGTTACGTCGTTGACTCATCAGTCTGAGCAATTGGCCACGTCAACAGAGGAGCAAAAGGTGATACGATACATGGCAGGTTACATTCCCGTGTCACTAAGAAAGAAGCTAGAACGATCTTCCCATCACCAAAAAGAGGAATTTATTCTGTGCCTCTGGGGGATGTGTGAGGATGAGACAGATTGTGAAGATTTCCTCGCCTACACTAGACACTGGGTGGATCGAGTAAACCGTGGAGGTCTGTTTATAGTCAGTGATCTGTCCTATCTCCTGTTTGAGCAGCTTGAACTCAATGTTCGTAAGCTGTACAATTTGTCAGAGCTTGACACTTCATCGTCGTTATGTTCCCGTGATGAAGTCAGAGAGGCAGTTGTGGGATCAGATGACGTTCAGTTCTATTGGTCCCAGTTGTCTTCAGATCTTGATGATGATGGTAGTCATCAGCTACTTAGAATGATTGTAGACTTATGGATTACAATACGTGGATTTTCATTCGTGAGATCATTTATGGAACAGTACAAACAAGCTCATGCAGTAGGTATTCTAAAGCTAAGCCTCTTCGTAAAACTTTGAAATCTTAGGTACTTTGTTGCTGAAATCTCACAGTGCCCTTAGAACAATGCTTTGCACATAGCCTTGACCGCTTATGCAATGGAGTGTTCTCTTTGTCTACAGCCAGATCACCTGGTCTTCTTCTCGAAAATCTTCCAGTGTTTCCATGGACAGGAGCAAGGACCATTGAGCTCATTACTCGAATAGAAGATGTGTTGTACTCAAACTGCTCTACTTTTGGGTTGTCATTGGTTCCTCTCTGCTGACGTTGTTTGCCAAAAAATTGTTCAATTATATCTTGGCAACAGATTCGATTGGATAGCAGGCTGTTCACTTCTGGAATGCTCAGTAAATACTGTCCCATTTCACAGAATGATTTCACTAAATATTGCACAGGATATTCTACATAATCAAGTAATTTGACAACTGAAGGTTTTACCAGTTATCTTGATCCCTTCTAGAGTCTCTCTACTCAACAGCATGGTCTTTTTTACAGAGGCAGACAAATCCTCTCTTTCTGCTACACTGCTCTCCCATTTGTCCAGGTACGAAAGAAATTCATTTTGCAACCACTGTGAAAACAAGACTCTGTATTTGAGTTGTACTCTATTTATTAACAATCTATATATAATGTATTATATATATATATATATATATATATATATAAAAATACATATAGTTTATTCAAATATAAATAATAGCTACCCCTCCACTATATATATATGTTTGTGTGTATATATTATATTAAATAAAATACAAAAGTAAAATATATGTATGTATATATATTATATTAAATAAAATATACAAGTAAAAAATGTATATTGTCATGTGTTTTATATGTATGTATAGCTTGTATAGTAAGTGAAGTCACTTTAGTTTACCATATCATCAATAAGTGCCATAAATATTACCTTGAAACGAAAATCATTGACAGATTGATAAGGCATTCTGAAGGGCTTCAATCTTTTGTAACATTCAGAATAATTGGTAACATTCAGGCAGTCAAAGAATCGATCCATCATTTGACAAAATGTTGCTGTTCCCGAAAAAGAATTTCCACCGATCTCCAGCAGAGCATGACACACTGACTCACTCAGTACCTGTAGACACACATAAACATGTGTATGATACATCCAGTATATTCCTGTCCAGAGGAAAGAGGTAAAAGCAGTCGCAATGATTTCTACTGTAGCAAGGAGACGTACATACATTCTTACCTGAACTGCTAAGTCAACTCTCATTTTAGAAAACGAGGATAACTTGAGGTGCTCAAACTTCAGCTTAGGGACAAGACTCAACCCTGCAGCACATCTCTGTGCTCCAGAATCTTGGTAGTACAGTCGTCGAAGATGATTCCAACTTATATCTTTACCACAATTCTAAACACAAACACTGATAGCAGAGGTGCAATATTTGTCATACAATATGCTGTAACCAACCCAGAGACTTTGCTTAGGGCTAGCCCAACAGTTTCGTGTCGTCTTCATCAAATGGGGAGCATCAGACACAAACCAGAGAAATGTGCGGTCACGATCACAGCTGAAAGGGTTTCTAGTTCTATAAGCTAGCTGCTCCTGAGCCTCAGAAGAATTCTTTGTTGAATGAATACGAAAGAAGCTACGATTACTACTAGCTCCATCACAGATTATTGCCAGCACCTTACATCCAAGTAGTTCCAGTCATTGAATGGCTTCCCAAACAATAGGATATAAGGTATCACCAGAAAGAGTCTTGCAAGGAAACTGTACATATGGAAATCTCAAGGATGTAAATATTCCTCTCACCATTAGCATGAGCATTGAATTTGCAAGAGCTGGCAATGATTTCTTGGTTGCCAATAACTGTTCAAATTTCATCAGATGATTGTTGATATCACAAACATTGATGAAACCTTTCAGCAGTCCTGTTGTTTTGTTGAACACCAAATCTTCCTTAATGTGCATCTCATCGAAAATCAACACAATGTGCTTTTGCCAGTCAGCAGCACCATCAAAACTGGCATCTTGAATAAGCCTCTCATATATGCTGTTACAAAATCCAGAGGACACGTTACAGGTGTGGGTGTAATCTCTGTGTTCGTTTGGATGGAAGTGTGACCAGACCAGAATTATAAAGTGTCTCATAGGCAGTGGATGACGTTTGCTTGACAGACAGGCACCATCGGACCATCAATGGATGCCATCTCATCTGCTCTGGATTTTTTAATAATGCAGCTTCCATCTGCTGTTTCCAAAATAGCTGATGGAAAGAGTTCTTGGGAAATTTTGAAGCAATTTCAGATGACCGTTCTTTCATTATCTGTAGAAGGTCATTGTGTGTTTCAGAATCTAGCTCCATACCATTCATCTCTACAGTTGCAACTAAAAGTGACTTCATTCTAGCCATCCTTTGCATGGCTGACTTGACAGAATTTTTGTAAGACTTCAATTTCGTTGCTCTCTCTGGTGTTCTCATATAACGATTGTTTGTTCAAGTTACAACTGCCCTCTTTATTTGCACCAACAGTTTCTTTTCACGATGTTTCATTGCTCTAAGTGTTGCTCTATACTGCCTACATGTTCTACATCGACCGTCCTTGCCACATGCCACCATGTCACAACTGACGTGACAAATGGTTCTTGTAAAACACTTTCCTTTGAACGCGACCTCTTTCTGATCCATAAATGCAATGACTTCATCTCATCCAGATTTCTTGAACTGTCCTTTCCTTTTTTTGTGATAGAGGATGCCAACGTTCATCAGGATTGCCGATGCAAATCTGAGACCTCTCCAAATTATCTATAATGGTTCTAACAGAAGCACCATCGGTGACAACCAGGGGTGATGACAACTGGGTACGACCTCTTTCACTCACTCTTCGTCCACGCATGAAAACAATCCAGGAATGGTCGTCCGAAATCTTCAAAGTAACATCTGCTTCAGCAGGCTGAAATGTCGAGTTGGCAACAATGTGGACAATAACACAGCAAAGAGACTCTGCATTTGTAGAGACAGTGAACCATCCCTTTGGTAAAGCTAATGAACTCATTATGTCATCAAAGTCAAGTGGGCCAGAAGTTTGGGAAGGTCGATTCTCAACAATGGAGACATCCTCACACTATGAGAAAACACAGTGTTCCTGTCACACTTTAGTACATTAATTACAATTACAATCCAGTCTTATACCTCTGTTTGAGTTACACAGGTTATGCTTGGATTCAGAGGTGTTTAAGTATCCTGTAATTAAGCCAATATTAGTCACATTATCTTGGGTACTGTTGATGCCATCAATGGAAAGGCTAGGACAATACCATCAAACCTTGTCAAGGCTAGACTTGCACGATTCGACTTCAAGTTTCTCCCTGGCAGCAGACTTCCTTCTCTCCCTGTTCTTTTTGGAAGTCAGATACATCTTTCGTCCCATCTAACATATTGGAACATATTTCTCCAACGTGGAACCATACTTGCTGTACGCTCTAATACTAATATAGCTATGGTTGCACTTGCACAATACCTGATAGAAATCTTTATTAAATTAGTTCAATTCAATGTCCTCAGCCTCTCAAGTACCCATTTCCACTCTTGAAAGGTACCCAGAACAGAATTTGGAACCTATTACTACTTGTGAACTATCAAGGTTGCGCTGAAGGTACACAAAGTGCAGAGCAGAAAATATGACCTTTTCTCCTTTAGGATACTAGTGTACTGAACTACGTACCTTTCTCAGCGTCTATTATACCTGGTTCCACTGACGTAATACCGCCTGCTTAGTTCATGCACTCTCCCCGGTTATGTGAGCTCGTAGCCCACTGCTAGAGGTACACAACCTAGACGCCGTCAGCTTTTCTCGCCGCCATTTTAGTACCAGAAGAAGACTCATTCATCGTTTCTCTGTGTATTTCTTCCGTCTCCCTAGATTATGATAGGATTGATATGGGTACCTTCACTGGCTTCCTTCACTAGTGAGTGCTCACACGTTTGCCAGTAACTCTGAAAGACCACGAACAATGAGAGATACCAAAGTTGTCCGTTTCATTGCTGTATGAATGGCACTGGGCGAAAACTGACCTGGGCTAGTCTGCTGCAACTTGCTGTAGACGTAAAAGTCCACTTTTTTGCGCACAGAATGGCGTAACGCGCATGAGCATCAAAGGCAACCGCCGACCCGGATCGTTTTGTATTGCATGATGACGTCATCTATTAGGCATTTCCAATCCCTTTCCCCTGCTCTAGTATCTATGATTAAACCAAAGTTAACCCGGGTTAAGACGGGTTAAGTGAGGGCTAACCCTGGCTCCAAGTAGGGTTAAACCGGGTTAGAGTGGAGTTAAGCAAAGACACGCTTAATATATGCAAAAACACACCCTAGAGTCGATCGCACTAATGTACAAATGGCTTCTCCTTCTCCTGTTCTGCTATCAGCGTTACTGCTTTCCTATTCTCAAGCAGAAACTTCAAGCAATTGATGTATTGACTGTACTCTAGGTCTTCTGCATATAATTACCCGTGTTCTACGTGGGAACGCAAGTTGGGTGGAGTAGGGTTATCATAACTCTACCCAAGTTATTCTAACCCAAGTTGCCCCGAGTTAAGCATGTGTGAAAGCACTCTGTGAAATTCCTACCAGTATTGTAAGTGTTGTTCTCTTGGAAAGGTGTCAAACCTATACCGTGACACTTCTAAAGCACGGACAGAGAGCCTTTAACAAATAAACGTTGCCCTCAAATAAACACCGTATTTGGAGCGCTAGCTAAAAAATAAACACCACGGCGTTTAATTGAAGAAATGCGGTATTGTTTGTCATATGCTAATGCATCTATTTTGACATGTCTCTAACAATGTTTTCTATTGTATGTGCTCTGTGGCATTTCCATCTCTATACCTATGAAGAAAGCTAGGCTGGTCTGTCTGTCTGTCTGTCTGTCCATACATACATTTTGAACATTCTAGCTGTTACACATACTGTAATTCAGAAAAATCTACACCTCTAGAGTCAATGCAGAGTACAAGTAAATGATACAACATTATCCCTAAGAGTTCTGAACTTGTGTAAAGTTAGTGTCCAGTGCGCTGTCTGTTTGTCTGTCTGTTTTTCTGTCTGTCTTCTGTTTGTCTGTTTTCTGTCTGTCTTTTGAACATTTGCTTGTTGTGTCTTTTAAAGTTTAAATTCAATAAAGCAATCTGTCTGTCTGTCTGTCTGTCTGCCTGTCTTTTTTGTCAAATATATTCTCAAAATTAAAACTATTGCACGCTAACTCAGTCTGTATGTCTGTCACCCTGATAGCAAGGATGCTATTATTAGTTTGTGCGCCAATTACGAAAAGACTTCAGAAAATGCAGTCTGTGCACCCTTTGGCAAGCCAATTTTTGACACTTGGAGCTTGTCGTATGACACTAGATGTTTGAGAATACCTATGTTTGTCGAGACAGATCGTGTCTGATCACATAGAACAAAACCGTTTTGCAAATTAGCCGCGCAGCAATGAACTGGAACTTCCAGGCCTAATGTGCGTTATACCGTTTGAGGCAAAATCCTGATCTTGTGCTTGTTTCTGCTAACTTTAGGTTACTGTGAAGCTTCCAACACATTAGCTCTTGCAATTAAGTGATAAATACTGCTGTAGAAAGTCTAATTAAGAATTTTAGATTCAAGTTGTGATATCAACAAGATATGAGAGAAAGTGTGCTTTGATCATTGTACCTGAAATGTTGTACTGTAGTACGCTACACTGCATTGACATACTGCAAATAGATAGTTTGCGTAGTATTAGTGAACGTTATTGAGGTTGAAACTATATACATGTATTGTACGTTTACAAAGACAGTCGAATGCGATTCTTGCATTGATCATGACTGCCTATCTACGAATTATTCTGCAGCAAGGGTGAGGCAAAAATGACCCAGTTTTCAGCAACGGTTGCCTAGCTAACAATGACGTAGAC
Organism: Corticium candelabrum; assembly: GCF_963422355.1. NCBI lineage: Eukaryota > Metazoa > Porifera > Homoscleromorpha > Homosclerophorida > Plakinidae > Corticium > Corticium candelabrum. The sequence goes on from NC_085093.1 coordinate 7,071,188, forward strand.
TTTTTGGTGTCGCACTCATAATATTGAAAATCAGTTGACTTTGTGAGTGATCGCTATCTGCATTTGTCAATTAAGAATTTGGAGAGAAATCACGGTACATCAATTGTCACACCTGCTTTTATCCTAATACAGCATCGTCGCCAGATGCTTCCTCATGACAGAAATGGTTCTTGGCTGCAGCAGCAAACAGATTAGCCTTTGTTGATATTTTGTTTAATTAAGGAATGACATGCAGCTGCCAGAATACGCACATCTCTTAATGGTAAGTGTGTCACCACAGCAGTTGCTCAAGATTTACTACAAATCGATGGTCTACAGTGTCGTTGTCACTGCCCAATTGATTCCAACACAGCGAAGAAGAAGAAGAAGAAGAAGAAGAAGAAGAAGAAGGAGAAGAAGACGAAAGAGAAGAAGAGGAAGAAGAGGAAGAAGAAGAAGAAGAAGACGAAAGAGAAGAAGAAGAGGAAGAAGAAGAAGAAGAAGGCAACACCTGAATGTTTTTACATGCTAACCATGCAGCAAACACAAGAGCATCTCACATAAATATTGCCATCTGTTCACAGTGACGTTTTAGTGATCAGCTGCTCGTGCGCACATCAGATTCCGACACAGATTATATGGCAGTCAGAGTCAAGGAACTTCATCAGCATGACAAATACTGCTTGATTGCTAGAAGATGTGTGTAAAGCACTTCCCGGGTTGCATTCCTTTACTGTATATAGTCTGGAGGTGTTGAGATCAATTGTAAAGAAGTCTCTTCTATCATCTGGCCTGTCTCTGGGTCAAGCTTTCAGGCAATTTCACGAACAGTTATCTGTTCGTTTATGGCAGTATACCTCAAGACTGATTAGTGACTATCTACCTAATTATTATGACTTAGACTCTTTGTGCTTCTGTCCTTAGGGCGGATATGTGTTATCTGTATTATATACAAATAAAAATATATATATATAATTAGAAGTCGTAGCAGTCACTATGAATAACACAGAGACTATAGATCTCTCTGCATATACAGGATCTATTTGAGCTCCGTTAAATACATCTGATTTCTGCTTTAATTAAGGAAGCTTGTCAAGCAGACCTAAAAGTTTTTAATAGCAAATTGAATGTCTTTTTAATTTTACGTATTGGTTACTATAGCAACATTATTAATTTAAGAAAACTCTGTTTTAGTTAAATTTAGACACTCTGATGCTAGCTAATAAAGACATCACTTTTGTAATCACCACAAAAAAATGCATAGGATAGGCTAGAAGGAAAATGGTTTGCCATGGTGTGCAAGGAAAAGTCTCAATTCTGGACCTGGCCCACAGACTATATTGCTGCTTTAGTGCCACAAATTTTACATGATTAACCTGTGATTCGACGTCTGACATCCGATGGAAAATGAACGGGCTGTCTGATTCTGGTGGAAGCTTCTGCCAACGTTTGTATTGAGCGACGCCATGTATGCATTGTGACATCTGAAAATTTAACTGTAGGTTGCATGAAGTTGCAGACTAGCACATTCTCTATTTTCTTCTCGAGTGAAAAAGGTCAAACTAACAAGTTTTTTCGTCGAGGCACCACACCTGTCTAATATTTCTTGGGCAACGCCAGGTCTCTCTGCTAGTATTTAATAAGTAAAGAATGGTGTCTGTCTGTTTGTTTGAGGTAGGCAGCCAGACGTATGGACAGACTCGCTTAAAACATGTTATCAGAGGTTAATGGTGCCTGCTCACGATTCACCGTGCACATGCAGGCTCATGCACGTAAATTTGAAATCGTGCCACAATTTCAAGTTGTGTCATAACAAAGCAGAACAAGGGAACATGTTAGGGTGAACCACGTTCTATGACATACAGTCTTTATTCCTGGCAGAGAGAGAAATGCGAATCGGGTTCTTGTCTGCCATGGCAGTTTTGCTACTTGTACTTGACATTTCGAGAAAGCTAACGACAAGTGTGTTAGGTTCTTTATCAGCACATTTAACAATTACCATCTTGAGATATCTTGCTGTTGAACAAAAAGCGCTTTCTCGATTGTTTTCTAGTTGCACGTGACTCGGAAATGGGTGGAGCACAGAGCATCACATGATGGCATCCACAACTCGGAGCGTGACAGAAGTCATGTAGAGGTGCTGGACGCTGCTGGTAACACAGATCACACATCTATCTTTACATGATAGCTACAAGAACTGGCTAGAATTGAGGAATAGCCTATCCTTAGCGTCAGATTGATGCACCGGTAGCAGTGTTTCTTCTACAGAAATTCAACAACTGCAAATCAGATGTATGCATTGGTACACTGTTAAGCTAGTCTATAACTTCATCAATGGTAAATGTCTGTCCGGATGCCATTGCTTTGCCATTGCTTTAGTGCGTGCTCTGTGCTGTTACCCTTTTTTGGGTCACGTGCAACAAGGACAAGATTGAGAAATCGCTTTGTCGTTCAACAGCAAGTTATCTTGAACTGGTATAAAATGAATAAATGCACTCGTAAAGGCACGATTTCAAGTTTGTGTGGGTGTGTCTGCATGTGCACGGTAAATCGTGAGCAGGCATCTTTAAATTAGTACAGAGAACAACATAGGATGAGTGATGTTCACTATGGTGACTTGAGGTGCCAACTGTTGCATAGTATTTCTATTTCTTGATGATGCAACTTGCATGTGCTGGCAACATCCCAAAAAAAGAAGTAAAACTGTAGCCGCCTTTTAGAACATTTCTATGTAGGGACTGAAGATTTTCTGCTTGCCTCTTTATGGGCCTGTTGTTTGCCGAGTCTTTCAGTTATGCTGTATTTGTTAGAATCATGGTTTGCATGGTTGTAGCGGGCGGGCGTGTATGCAGAACTCATCGACATTCGATGTGAGGTTGCAAACTCCGTTGAGAGATTGAAGATTTGTGACACTCTAATTAAGCTAGTTGCCAGCATGGGCAGTTAGATGCCAAAGCAGTGTACAGTAATAGTACAGGTACTTCAAAAGGCCAGTTAGTCTGTACAAACTGTGTCAAGCTTAGCACCCCACCCAAATTTGTTGTTCATGACTTTTGCTATACATGGCAATATGACTTAATCGACATTCAGTAATACAGGGCTGCCACTCTTACATATATGTACCAGAATTTTCCTAGACAACTCCCCACAGGTCTGCCACTCCTACATATATGTACCAGAGTTTTCCTAGGCAACTCCCAACTTGCATGCAAGCTGTTTAATTTGCGTTCAGGAAGTTTTGAGCTGTGATTGGAATGTAACAGCAACAGGGACCTCTCTAAAATGTACTATAATTCCTAAGACTTAATAATTATCTCAAGTAAATGCGGCATCAAATAGAAATGGTTTATTTGAAGTATAATATATCAGTTGGAATCAGTCATGTACCTGTTAGTGTACCTGTTAGTGTGACACCAGCACACTTGGTTCGGAGAAGGGGCTTGCGTACAGAGAGGCAAAACTTGCATACGCGTACTCATAAAATTTATTGTAGGAAAAACACTGATTTACATAGCCTACATATAAACGACACACACACACACACACACACACACACACACACACACACACACACACACACACACACACACACACACACACACACACACACACACACACACACACACACATACACAAAGTGGCAAATGGATAAGGAGCTGCCGTTAAACGGTAATGCCCCCAGCCAGATGGCTTGTTCCTGTGCATGGAGCAGGAGCTATGGGCCGTGCTAAGCAATTTCCTGGAGCCTGGCCAGGTGCTTGCAGGAACACCGACTGCGACGCCAACTGTGGTGTGGGCACCCAAAGTCCCACCCAGACCCCAGTGGAGACCCCAGTAGCTGATGGACTTTGTCGCAGTCGGAGGCCTTTGCCACCCCAGTCAAAGACCAGGTACTCATTTATACTCCTGAGTCGAGGGAGGCAATTGTGTGTAAGTTTCTTGCCCAAGGAAATTATGCCATAGCTCGCCATCACTGTGACTTGAACCTGCAACCCTGCAAGGTTCCGGATGTAATCACTCTAAGATGACTCTCTAACCAACTGAGCTACTGCACCACACACACACACACACACACACACACACACACACACACACACACACACACACACACACACACACACACACACACACACACACACACACACACACACAGACACACACACCAGGTGGTCCCTTAGGTTCTGATCTTCAGTGTTATATGTGTTTGTGTAGAATTTTGATCAATTTATCTAAAGTGTCTACTGCATATTTTATAAAACATTTTATATAAGCAGTTGCTTTGTGTGTTTTAATTGTATAGATACTGTGGCATTTATGAATGTCTTTAATGCTCTAAAGTTTACTAAAATAGATTTATATTTTAGATGTACTCAGCATACAGACAGCATTAGGGAAGAAGTAAGGCAATTTCAGCATGAAATGGATAGCAAGATTGAGTCAATTGATTTGGTGATAAAGCAATGGAAAACAGTATGCATGGCAAGAAAGAGTGACATGAATGAATGGATGGCAAAGATAGCACAATCACTTGAACACATTGAGTTGAAACAGAAAGACCTGGTATAGTGACTTACTGAATATCTAGATCTGGTGAGCTTGTGTTTTAAGGTTTTATTGATTGCTAAAGGCAGAAGTAATCAGACATATTCAAGGGAAGCATAGTCGACTAGAGTCAACTGTCAACAAAATGAAGGACAAATCTGAATCAAGGTAACGTTGATACAAGTTATTGTGGTGAATTGGAGCTATTGAACATGTTGTGGTCAACACAATGGGTATCATTAAGTTTATGTAAAGGAAGAATCATTAGGCAATGCTACTTGAAGATGGTATGGCTTGTTTTTTGTTTGTCAATACTTCTAGGCCTGATTCACACTAAAGTTTGTTCCAGAATTAATGTCAGTTGTGCGAAAGTGGGCTGCTGAAGCGTAACCTTAGAACGGACTGAGGTCATAGGGGTATCATTGGAAAGCTCTATGTCTGCTTTATTCAATTACGGACGTCTCTCCTGTAGGATGCATTACACTGGAGATAAACAGAGATATGTGATGCTTTGGTAAAATAATGAGATAGAAGGTGAAGTCTTGTCAATCATGTATTCTTCTAATTGCATACCTACTGTAATTAGATTGGTAAGCTGTCCTAAATTGTAACTAGAATCAGCTTGAGAATGTAATCTGCATGCTGGTACAGCCACCATCACTCTCTATCGCTTTCTACAGCACCATCGGCTTTGTTTTGCGTAGTTTACTGGCAAGGTATTCCAACAGCGGTAATGAGACACCATACGTGATTTCTACAACAATAGGGCATCTGGTACATTTTAGGGTGTTAGGTATCCTAAGCCACTCCCCAAAGCTGCAACTGACTCTAATTCTAGAACGGACTTTAGTGAATGCAGCCCAATGCAAGGCAACCACAATGATCACAACGCAATGCATTTTACACTTGCTATTATTTCAAAGCAACACAATTGACGCAACGGCAAAACGTAACATGCAACACAAGGACTTGGTTCTTAGTCCAAGAAGTGACAATGTTAATTAGGTTGGATGTGATCTAGCCTATGTTTGACCATTGTCTGCATCTTCCAGTATTTCATTATACCTGGTGCAAACTAAGCTACACCTAGAAAAGCCATTACTCTGCTTTTAGTATGTAAAATGTAAATTTTAGTCAACTCCTATGCTTGTATTTATGGTGAATGGTTGCAGTATGTTGCATTGCATTCCCTTGCATTTGCCTATTTTTGCAATAGTTTGGAACTCAGGCTGCTGTAAGTTTGGTTAATCGGGTGTTTATTGAACCTTAACGCCTAAGTATATATATATATATATACAGACTTGGACAAAATTATAGGGACACCTGGCATTTTTGTGTCTAGTCTAACTTTGGCACTGAATATTTCTCTAGCAAAACCAAATGTTTTTTGAATTTCTTTTTTCATGGATTGCGCCATTGTTAGTATGTAACATAGCTTGAGTTCAAGACTGCAGCTGTACTTACTACCTACTGCGCATCTAGTTTGCTTTGAACAAGGAAGACAGCCATTCCTACTTTTCTTGTCTTTGTACATGTTCATCGCTCTTGGATGCTCATTCTTGGCATACAATCTAAGAATGCTCTGTAGTAGAGAGTGAAAGCAATTTTGTGGGTCCTCTTATCAACATTATGAAAAAAAGGTGAATCATCTGTTTTGCGCATTGATTTTGCACATGTCATCACAATTTGAATTGTTTTGCCGTTTTAATCAATAAACAAACTTCAACGTATTCAAAAATCATGCGACACTAATTAATTACAAAAAAATCCTGCTAAGACAAAAACTAGAAACGTTATAGCAACAAAAGAACATTGACATGCCACTTCCGGTCCATGTTTTACGTAACAAAATCTCAACTACTACCGCCAAAATGTCAGCTGCACTAAAACCGCTACCCTTGAGACCGCCAAACTTAGGCGATAAGTTAGCCTGAACGTTCAGCTGCACGCAGTTGCAGGGTCTTGTTCCGTGCGATATTTCACGAGTTGTGGCGATGCCTCGAGGCAAACAGTTGTGTCCAAAAACGTGAGGGAAAATTGAAGCCCTTCACTCAGTTGGCCATTCTGTGCGTCAGATCGCAGCTTTTGTCTGCCGCTCCAGGAATTCGGTTCATCAGTGCCTACAACGGCTTTCCCATGGCAGCAGCGATTATGAGAAACAACCTGGACTTGGGAAGGCAACGACAATCCGGGAAGATCATCGACTGAAGAGAATGGCACTGCAGAACCGCAGAGCACCATCACGACTGCTCTCGTATCAGCTGGCTGATGAAACCGGCAAGCAGGTGTCAAGTAGAACAGTTCGTCGTCGTCTCAGTGAGACAAGAGTAAACACTCGGAGGCCTAGAAAAAACCCACTGCTAACAGAAAACTATCGGCGTTTGCGACTGGGATGGGCAACCACTCACACACAATGGACTTTGGATGACTGGAAATCTATTCTTTTTACAGATGAGTCAAAAGTCAGCATAGGATACGATGGTGCTCTGTACGTTTGGCGTCGCAAAGGTGAGGAATTTCTCCCTGAATGTTGTGATCGTACGGTCCAGCACGCGGCTAGTGTGATGGTGTGAGGATCGATGTGTTGGCATGATGTGGGGTCTCTGGTGAAACTGGAAAGTTGTTTGGACAGCACGGCGTACCAACAGGTTCTAGAGGAGCACATGCTTACAGACGCAGCGGCACTGATACGAGACGACTTTGTCTTCCAGCAGGACAACGTGCCAATCCACACGTCTCGGTCAACAAGACAATGGCTACGCCAGCATGACGTCACACTGTTGGAATGGCCGCCAAACTTGCCTGATGCGAATCCAATCGAGAACTCGTCACATGAACTCAAAACTTCTGCCAACCGTCGCGAACCGAGAACTGCAGCTGAGCTCTGGAATGCTCTACAAGAGGCGTGGCAGCAGATTCCAGCCACACGTGTCCGGAACTTGGCAGACAGTGTTCCGCGACGTTTGGACGCAATCAGGAGGGCGAGAGGCGGGAACACTCGGTACTGAGGAACTGGTGAAGGGCTTCAATTTTCCTTCGCGTTATTAAAACCAGCTTTTTTAAAAGTCACTAAACAAAATCAGAGAGAGTCTAACTTACGACGCTTACGCAGTCATGACGTCATACACTTTTAGGTCTCGTTTTCCGCAATGCAAAACGTAAAGAAAGCAGTTTAGGGTTTACAGTATTCTCAAGAAACCTAACAATCAACGCGGTAACTATTAAGTTCTTAACAATATTGATAGTTGGTAAATTATTGTGTTACTACATACCCACAGCGGGGTGTCCCTATAATTTTGTCCAAGTCTGTATATGATGTACTGTAGATGGTATGCATGAAGAGTATGGTGTAAAGTAGACAGATGGTAAATGTCATGCACGTTGCAGTCGTTATGTATACGTGTGAGATATATCATGTCAAGAAGTTGGTGGTAAATCGGCTGAACTAACGTGTATAGGTAGCAAGAAAAGCCAGGTGGCCCGGTGGGATTTGAACCCACGTCTCCCGAATTGGTTAGCATACCTAGCGGCTGATGCAGGAGGTGTGGGTTCGAATCCGACCGGACTACCTGACTTTTCTGGCTAACTATACGTGTTGGTTCAGCCAATTTACCACCAACTTCTTTACATGATATATATATATATATATACACTTGTGTATATACAGGGTTCTCGCTGCAGCGTGGCACTGTGCCACGCTCCAGTAGGAATGCGCCACGCTCAGAAACGGTTCAGGGTTCTTGCTAGATATATTTGGGAGCGTGGCAGGATGGGCGGGTCCACAACGCATGCAGTCGGACATGCGCACTGGAGCCTATCTCAAGTGAGGTAGACTTAGCATTGTAGCTATTGCGTGTAACATACGTTCAAGTCCTGGCAAGAAAATCAACTTCGATCGTCAGCAAGCCCTTCTTAACAATGTTCATTGATTGCGCATGTGCAAGTTTTATAGCCGAACTACAGAAAGTTTGTCTAGTCAGGCGTTGATTGACGTGGACCACTGTTGTTGCTTCACAAGAAGCTATGACTAGTCTAGAGTAGGTTCTAGGTGCTACTTCCCGGACAAGAGGTGTGCTTTCCGTGTCACTGGAAGGGCATCTGGGACTATAATCAGAAGCAGTGCATCCTGGACACTTCTGCGTACGTCTCGAGCGAGGCTATCATCCGACGTTATTATGCAAGACCCTGGATTTGTGGCCATTGTCACCTGTAGTATTCTGTTTCAGTACAATGGAATTCTCAAGCAGTCCCTTAGTAGCTATCTGTAAAACTTTGGACTCCTATCTATCGTTTCTGAGCATGGCGCACTCATACTGGAGCGTGGTGCAGCACCACGCTGCCACGCTGTAACCAGAACTCTGCGGTTGATAGGAGTCCAAAGTTTGACAGCTATATAGCTAAGGAAAGTATGAGAATTCCTTATTGCAGTACTGAAACACAATACTGTATTGCTTAGTAAAGGTGACATTAGCCAAAAATCCAGGCTCTTACAAAAGAACGCGGGATAATAGCCTAGCTCCAGACATGTATGCTGTACTTGTATTGATTGCAGTCTCAGATGCGCTGCCATTGATAGTAGTCTCAGATGCTCTTCTCATGACACAGAAAGCACACCTCTTGTTTGAGAAGTGTAGCACCTATCTACTCTAGACTAGTCATGGCTTTTTGCTAATCAACAACATTGGTCCATGCACGTCAATCAACGCCTGACTAGACAGACTTTCTGTAGTCATCTATGGAACTTGCGCATATGCAACCTATGAACACTGCTAAGAAGGGCTTAGTGGCGATTGAAGTTGATTTTCTTGCCAGCGCACTTGAATGTATGGTACATACAAAATACACATCACTTGAGATTAGCGCATGCCCGACTTGGACTGTGCAACTGTAGAGAGAGCAGACTGCAAGCAACGTGGACTTGCCCATCCCGACACGCTCCCAAAAATCTCTAGCGAGAACCCTGATATATATATATATATATATATATATATATATATATATATTACCGGTCAAAAAGGATTACTCAAATCAACATTTTACACACGTGGCATGTAAAATTACAATTATCTTAATAAAATTAGTGTTATATTGATTCAGCATTTTGTGTAACCTCCTCTAGCATCTATGCCATTGTTCACTCTTGTAACCATGCTATCAATAAGGGTTTGTGTTCTTTCTTGTGGCACATTATTTCATGCTGTCTTCAAACATTGCCACAACTCTGATGTGTACCGTGGCAACTGCTGCTGAACAACACACGCAAGATAATTCCATATGTGCTCAATTGGATTAAGATCCGGTGATTAAGCTGGCCAGGGACTAGAGAGCTGGAGCCATTGTGCTGGAGCCATTTTTAAACTCTCTCTGCCTGGTGAGCGGGAGTATTGTCATGCATAACTGTGAAGTCACCATGACCTAGTTCAAACTCGTAGATTGTTGGAACTAGTGCATTTTTGTGAATGTATATGTACTATTCAGCGTGTAACCGCTCGTTGACCAACACAATGTGACCAATACAATTCGTCATCATGCAGCCCACACCATGATACTACCTCCACCTGTGCTACCGTCTGCGCTACACAATCATCTTGCAGCTGCTCTCCTGCTCTTCTTCTTATCCATACGCGACCGCTAGTATGGAACAACTCGAATTTGCTTTCAGTGCTCCTGATTATGCATGACCAATTGTCAGTTGTTCAGTTTCTGTGGTTCTGTGCAAATGCAAGGCAGCAAACGCGATGCTCAGCTGTAAGGCATGGCTTCCATCTAGTAACGTGGCCAAACAATCCACCCTCTCAGAGACGTCTGTTAACAGTGGAGATGGAAAAGTTTGCTCTATTGGCCTGCAAAAATTTGGACCTAACCAAGTGTGCAGTTAATCGTCGGTTAGAAAGCGATATTCGGATCAGCTGGCGATCGTCTCTCATGGAAGTCATGCGAGGTCTTTTGGGAATTCTCTTTGTTTCCGTATTTACAGCTTCCCGTTGCCTCCTCATTATGTTGGAAACTGTTTTCTGGCTATAGCCAACACGTTCAGCTATTTGCCTTTGACTGTAACCTTCTTCCCACAGCGTGACGATTTTACCGCGATTCTCAGGTGACGTTCTATCTTTCCTGACCATTCCCCTCTGAGATAGTTCTTAGGCAATTTGCAATGCAGCAGCACAAAGTTTGCTTAAATTAGAGAAAGAAATTCTCAGCTGAGTGCTAGGTAGCTTAGTAGACACAGTGTAGCAACTGGGCAGGAAAAAACGCTATCTCTGCCAAATGAAAAAGAGCTACTCTAACATCTAAAATTGTATTGCTCAGATAATGTTGCTAATGGCAACATATAAAATTCTGCAGTTTTCTCTGCAAACAAAAATATAGGAAAGTACATCTTACATGTAATTCATTAGTTTCAATACCACAACATATTCTGTGGGAATAGTGATGACAAATTGTTGAATTACTCTAAATCAGCAATTACTACGAGTAAGTAATTCTTTTTGACTGCAGAGCTTGAAATAACGGCTGGACATAGGACAATGTCCAATCAATATTGCTATTTGTCCGGGTAACTGAATCTATGCGCAGACATTCTAGTCCGGTCAATCAATCTGAACTGTAGCCAAGGAATCTTGATTTTGTTAACCAATGTGAGCTTAGAACAAGCTAGAGCAAACTGTTGAGCACTTTTCACGTGACTTAAGTTTATGGGAATGTAGAAGCAATTAAAGTATTTGTTTTTTGTGTAGATGGAGCGACTTGGGAGAAGTAATGAGGGGAATGAGAAGAACAACCCAGAAAACAGATTTGGAGAGGAGGTTACAAGAAGAGGAGCTAAGACAAATGTATGTGTTTCTTGGCAGAGAGTCTACTTATGAATGATTGGTGTACATACTATCACTTTCATGTCCAGAACATGACTAAGGCATAAGAGTGCATGCAGTCTTGGTTGTCCTTTTGTGATCCATTTTTGCTACTGTTTGAGTGCATTTTCTGATTTGCCATCATTGTTCATTACGCAACTCACTGTAAAGGTGAACTCTAATAGAAAGTAACATGTATTCATAGATCTGAGAGAAAAGCAAATAGTTTCGGGTAAAGTGATCAGAGCCTACTTTGGCTGTCTGGTTATATTGCCATTGATCTTTAAAAAAAGAAAGCTTATCCCTTATTTGAGAAAGTTGATGCTCGTTAATTAATAAAGAGAAAGCGCTGATTTTGTTACTTTGACTCTTTTTACGAACAAAGAAATTGTTCATGGTGGATACTGTATCAGAAATGGTTACAACGAATGTGGTGCACTTATTATTTTGCTTTAGTGAGATCTTTGCTAACTTCAATTAGTATTTTAGAGTCTCTTTAAGGTAACTTCAGATGAAAGTATCAGTGCAAGTGTCAAATCAGTGATTTGCAGTGGTTCTCATTTTCTGGTAGTCATTAGAAGCTTGTAAAGTAGTAGTATGTATTTTGTTTCGTACCAAGAAGGCAGACACACTAACGCCAAATTATGTAGACAACAAAACATGCACACAGAAAAGAAGAAGAATAATAATACTAACACTATTTACTGTTTGTCATTGGTTCAAACAACTCTTCTCACTGTATGACAAGGACAAGACGTCTTGTGTATAGCAATATCGTTTCAAATAGGGTTTTGCTTTTGGCTTTCTGGTTAAATCAGGAAGTTTGAGACGATATCGTTTGCAGAATGACACACTCTCCAAAGAACAGAAGTTGCTGTCTAATAAACAGATCTTCTGCTTGTTTGATAGTTGGCCATAGATATTTAATTATCAGAGAACTTCGGCTAGGAATTCCTAGATCTCGTTTGTATCCTCTTCTCGTGGATTCTGTCACTTACTTACTGAGATGATAGATTCCATGTTTCACTTCCATAATTGATTACTGGCACTACACTCCCTCCATTATCTTTTTTCTAACGAACGGATTTAACCCAATCCCTTTCACTGACCCAAGTATAGAGAATAGAGATACATAGAATTTTCTTACATCTGCCAAGCACTGCTTCTAAATCATCTGCTAAGACAGACGAAATTATATGACCTAGGGGGGTAATTTTGTCAACTGAATTTAACTTCATGCTGCCATCTAGTAGAAATTCTGGTTCACTGTATGCTGTATGTCTTGCTCGTCTGAACACAATGGACACACTCTTGTTCACATTGAATAAGAGGAAGTTATCATTAGCGTAAACTCCACACCAGTTCAGCATATTTTGCAAACTTGTTCGACTGGGTGATAGCAAGAATATGTCATCTGCATACACAATACAGCCAGTGTATCTACCTAAGACATGCACTCTTATTCCTGAATTCTTCATTGAAAGAATCAAGTCGTTTACGTAAACGTTAGACTAAGAGATAATACAATTCCTTGCTTTACACTGTTACTGGCTTGAAAAGGGGCAGAGATTGATGAATTCCAACGAACTACAACATTCTGCTGTGAATAATACCGCCTCAAAAAGTCATGAGAAAGTGGGGCACACCTTGTTGCAACAACTTTGCAGTAGTAATGGATGTGAAACTTTATCATACGCCTTAGACAAGTCTAGGCAGCACCCAAAGAGAACATTATGACCATTCTCCAGAAAACACTTTGCAGCCTCCTTCACCATAAATGTACACATGTTATGCACAACCATGTTCTTCTTGAATCCAAGTTGCTGTTGTTCAGATACCCAAAACTGACTAAACTTTGCCATCAAAACATTCTCAATAAGTTTCCCAACACAGATGACAAGGCAATATAGTTGTCCATGGAATTTCTATCCCCACTATGGTGTTTTGTAATGGGGATAATGACTGTTTGACGTAGCCTAGCCTAGCTGGAATGCAGCTCCCATGGTTAATAATACCATTGCAGAGTCCAGCAACATGATAGAACAGTTCATCTGGGGCATGCTTCAAATGTTCTGCCTCTGTGCCATCAGGACCAGCAACTTTTTAGTAAGGGACATGATATGATGCATGCAGGCATCTTGATTGGTGATGCTATACTAGCACTAAAATTTTTGGTTTATGCATACATCTTACATTTATTTGACGAAGATTGGAGCTGGAACCACATAGTGGAAGTTTGCAACCAAGCTTATGCATCAGTGATATCATTTTTTAGCCTAAGCATAGGGTGTTCCAACTACCGTTTGCAAACAATTCTAATAGTTTGAGACCTGAGCAGCAATGGCAGAAGGTCACCGACTTAAGCTGATAAGAGAGTTGGCAAGGGTAAGTAGTGTAGCGGCAGAAAGTGTATTGGCAGCTTTACTGCCATGGTAGTAGTGCCAAGAATGCCCTTGTTGTCAAGAATTGGACAACTTTGACTATGTTTTGCATGATCAGTGATGCATCACTGAGCGCAGAGATTTTTTCTTGTGGGTTTCAATAGGTTTATTGGTGTGAGACAGGATTTTATCAGGGAGCTACTAACTTGCAGTTTAATGTTGTTTGAACGATAGTTATACCTACTGAAGTCATTTATCAATATGAATTATAATGCACTAGCCACCATTCCCGTTCTCCTCACGTGCGCGCGCACACACACACACACACACACACACACTACGGCTATATAGGTATCCAGATTATTGCAGGTTCTTAAGTTACCCGATGCGAAGTGCACGGAACGATGCCGTCGTTGTCCCAATGTGATCTCTTTGTGATAGCGGAATCCAGGCAGATAGCAGTATTACGTTGCCATTTCCGGTACTTACGATCACGGATCCGTGCACCTCAGCTTGGTCACAAAGTGTCTCCGTGAACCTCGGTTGTTACGGTGTGTCACCGTGCACCTCAGACCTATAGTTGCCATAGAATCTTCTAAGGAACATAGTTCTTATGATGTTTTACTTGCTTAGAGTTTCTGCGGTTAAGCAAAGTGTAGTACTACGTACTGCGGAGCATGATGAAGCTATCTTTGCTTTGAACAAATTGTTGCAAACTGCAAGACAGGAATCTGAAGTGACACAAAAGAATGTAAATGAGCAAATTGGAGCTCTGGTTGAAGAAATTAACAAAAGACTGCTGGACTCTGAAACAAAGACAAGGGATGATGTGGAAAGCAAAATAACAAAAATGGAGTTTGTAAGTTTTAGCATTTAGACTCATGGTTGTTTTTTGTATTTAGTTTTTGCATGCATGTACCAATCTCTTCTAATATTTAGCTATTTGTGTGTTCTTGGATGCCCACCTAATTTCTTGTCTGTTTGTCAGGTTTGTGTTCTACTGTTAGGATGGTTTGACTTTATAGGCATTGAAAGATGAGATTGGAGTGCAGTTTGGTGTTAACAAGGAACAGCAGACTCACATTGAACAACAGCTGGAGGCACTTACTAAAAGAGTTGATGATCAAGTTGAAGCTGTTTACAATGGCTTTAAGGTTTTACTGTAATTACTTTCTCTTTATTTTCTGTCTTTGTCATTGTTGTAGGTGGATCGAATGCAAGTATCTCAAAGTCTAAACCAACTGCAAGAAGCAGTTTCTTTAATTGAGAGTCAAGGCGATGTACAAAGTCACAATTTGAAGCAAGTCATTGTAGCTGAAGTTAAAATGAGGTTGATGCTTGCATTTAATTAATTACCTTTTACTTCTCAGCTTTTCACATTGATTTGTTTCTTGTGTAGACATAAAGAGTTAGATCAACTCCAACAGCAATGTTCAGAAGTACAAGAGAGAATGAATAATGCGCTTCCCCAACTGTTTCAGTTGTTTACGACAATGTCCAGTCAGATGACAGATACTGGACAACAAGTATTGATACAGTAGATGACCACAACACACAACATGCCGAAATTGATTGCCCCAAAACTGTATTTAGGTGCAGTCTGAAGTAAAGGTAAGGTTGGCTGCAAGTCGGGAACAGACTATTAGACAACTTGGTGATTTGGAGATTCGACTCACTTCTCTTGGTGATAAGATTAGCCGTTTAGCAGAATCTAATACGTCACAAATACAGGAGGTAGAGTACTGCAGATGTGGTCACTGTATTGTTTAGGAATTGAATTACTGCCACTTCCACTTAGGTGTATCACAAGATGAAGGACGCTCAGCAATCGGGTGTAGCTTCAGTTACTGACAGTCATTTATTGACTGAGAACAGAGTGAAAGAGTTGCAGAGTCAGTTGTTAGTACTCTCCAACCAGGTGTGCATAACTTTGTACTTTAATTATTACTTTTGCTAAGACAACAAGTCCATTGCAGATAGCTGAAAATGTTGAACGACTTCAGCTTTTAAGAGTAGATGTGAACAGTCGACTGGAAGCAGAAAAACAGCTAATGTACTTCAATTGATTGAGTTTTGATGCTCTTTAGACACCTTGCTAAGCTACTGGTAATTACAAATTAAGTTATTTGTTTGTGAATTATACAGACTGCAAGAGGGCCGAGCAGTGAGAAAAGAGCTTGGATCAAAGGTAAATCAAGATGCATTTCAACAGATGAATGGTGATGCAGGGTCACGTGTTGCTAAAACGGAAGAAAAACTAGCTCAGGTTTTTATTCTTACAGTCGTTTTGCACAGCAACAGCATCGCTAAAAAGTACAAAACAATTTTTTGTTATGTTTATAATGGCTTAGGTTTTGACACAAATAGTGGAGCTGGAAACTGGTCTTCATAACCTTAAACTTGATCTAAACGGAAAAATATCATCTGAAGCAACAATGGTAGGTGCAGGCTAGATGCTCACAGATTATTGGTTGAGTATTTGTGAATTTTGTCACCAGAGAGTAGAGATGCTATTAGGATCAAATGAGAGGTTGATTAATGTTGAGTCACGACTCGCTCAATTGGAGCTACTAGTTCATCACCCAATAGATGCGGAATCAACTACTACCATACCTCTAGTTGGTGATCAGTCCAATAGTACTGAGACAGAACACGAGGTAAACGCCATCCATCAACACATAGATCAAGAGCTTGGCACAATAGAGAATGAAGGGCATACAGCAGAAAAGCAGATGTTACAAGAACAGCTCAATAACAACGTTGCAGAGTCTGAATTTAGCTTTCGTGAGAGGGTTGTTGGTGAGACACACAGTGAAGGCAGATCACTCAGTGAAGGCAAAGCACACAGAGAGACTACTGAAGGACAGCCAGACAACCATGCACAGCCTGAAGGCGGGTCACGTTCACAAAGTGAAGTTTCTCAAGAGAGTCATTTTAATGATGTTGAATCAGATGTAGCAGAGTCAGTATTAGGACAAAAACGAAATCAAGATTTGACCAATAGTCTTGAAAGACACGAGAGTTTTTAGCAGTATCACTAAGTAACAGGAGCAGCTTTCAACATCTGATAGAAACATAGGAATCTACATCACATGCTTGCACATATTTTGAACCAGTGTATGGTGCTGAGGAGTGTGTGTGTGTGTGTGTGTGTGTGTGTGTGTGTGTGTGTGTGTGTGTGTGTGTGTGTGTGTGTGTGTGTGTGTAGGCTAGCTCAATTGGTTAGAGAGTGCATTTGGAGAATGAAAACATTCGGGACCTTGCAGGGTTGCGGGTTCAAAACACAGTAATGGTGAGCTATGGCGTAATTTCCTTAAGCAAGAAACTTACACACAACTGCTTTTCTTGACTCAGGAGTATAAATGAGTACCTGGTCATTGACTGCTGTGAACATGACTGCTGGCTTGGCAGTAACCTGTGGACCTTGGTGTCCAGTTTCAGAGCTGCGCCATTGTCAGTGCACCTGGATGACTCCGGCCAAGCTCCAGGTGGATGGTAGTGCTGGCCCTAAGCCTCCACATAGTGCATGGAGGCCCTGTCTCTAGAGGCAGGGGAAGCTGTCTCCGCAACTGACATTAAGGTTGACGTCAAATGACGTGGAAGGCTTATATAACATTTGTCATTTTGTAGTGTGTGTGTGTGTGTGTGTGTGTGTGTGTGTGTGTGTGTGTGTGTGTGTGTGCGTGTGTGTGTGTGTGTGTGTGTGTGTGTGTGTGTGTGTGTGTGTGTGTGTGTGTGTGTGTGTGTGTGTGTGTTGGCATAAGTAGCTCAATCATTGGAGTAGTTGCATTTGGAGAGTGTAAACATCGGGGATCTTCAGGTTGCATGTTCAGTCCAGGATGGGCACAGATGTAATGTTCTTTGCAAGGAACTCAGACACAGTTGCCTTTCGTAACTCAGGAGCAGAAAGGGGTACCTGGTCAATTGACTGGGAATGGACAAGACCACTAGCTAGGCAAAATGACATTCTCCAGCAGATCGGTACTTGTGGGTATGAGGTTTGTCTGCCTGCCTGTCTGTCTCTGTGTCGCTCTGTCTCTTTCATTTTCAACATCAATACTACACCATACAGTGAATATCAGTAAGGCACCACAGCTAAATAGTGAGTTCTCGACCCATGGATCGAGTTACACAAGTCACGTTAACGAAACAAAGTCTGTCTGTCTGTTTTTTGTCTGTCTGTCTGTCTGTTTGTCTGTCCGTCTGTCCATACATATATTTGAACAATGATAACTACAATTACCATCAACAGCAAGCTAAGAATACAGTTCAATAATTACAATATAGTTCTTAATACATGAAAACCTAAAAGATAGTCTGGTCCTCAAAGTACCAACACTAGCTGTCATTTATCTAGCAAACAACTGGTCTGTATGTATGTATGTATGTATGTTAGTTTGTGTCTGTTTGTGTCTGTCTGTCAATACATATATTTTCAAACATTGAACTATCATCACCATCTAAGCAAAGCAACTAAATACTACCGAGCCAATAGGGCTTGGTTCTACCTATAACTATTTATGTTTATGTGGCTGTCTCTTGAAGCGTCTGTCTGTCTGTTTGCCTGTAAGACCCCTTTCGTAGTGCAGAACAATTCAAAACTGTTTTGGAGGAAACGGTTCTCTTTGATTCTTTAAAGATGCAATGCAAAAGTAATCCTGAAAAAGTTGTCAAGAGTTTCAGAAACAGAGAATGACATGGACAAGCCTTTTGACTTTAATGTACAGATCCAAGTCCACTAATGTTTTAAAGTATTTTGCTGTGAAGGACTGGTTTATCATAGAAGTTTAGGATGTGTACAAGTAGCGGACCTGTAACAAAGAATAACCTGTCTGTTTGTCTGTCTTTCTGTCTGTTTGTCGGTCTGTCTGTCTGTCTGTCATCACTAACACTAAAACAAAGCTAAACATAAAACTACGAGTCTATGGGACCTAGCTAGTGGCCCGTCAATACAATCAGCATGAGTGGAGGAATAATATCTGGACTGCCACACAAGAAATAAATGTAAAAAACAAGGGGGAAAAAGACCACAAGGATGAGCAGAATTGTCACTATGAGGCAAAGCAAATTCATTGCAGCTTTGATGGTTGTAGTTTCAGTACTATCAGCTGTGAGTCTTATAAACCACCAGAGGCAGAGCATGGTCAGTCACTGACTGGCCAATGTCAGTACATGTGCTGTCACCAAACATTTCACAAACAAGACCTTCACAACCACAGTCATCCCTTTGACATAGCCTACAGTAATCTTGGTCTGCACAGTTTCTCATTGAAATGAAAGCAGCAAAAGGAAGTGTGTGTGTGTGTGTGTGTGTGTGTGTGTGTGTGTGTGTGTGTGTGTGTGTGTGTGTGTGTGTGTGTGTGTGTGTGTGTGTGTGTGTGTGTGTGTGTGTGTGTGTGTGTGTGTGTGTGTGTGTGTGTGTGTGTGTGTGTGTGTGTGTGTGTGTGTGTGTGTGTGTGTGTGTGTGTGTGTGTGTGTGTGTGTGTGTGTGTGTGTGTGTGTGTGTGTGTGTGTGTGTGTGTGTGTGTGTGTGTGTGTGTGTGTGTGTGTGTGTGTGTGTGTGTGTGTGTGTGTGTGTGTGTGTGTGTGTGTGTGTGTGTGTGTGTGTGTGTGTGTGTGTGTGTGTGTGTGTGTGTGTGTGTGTGTGTGTGTGTGTGTGTGTGTGTGTGTGTGTGTGTGTGTGTGTGTGTGTGTGTAATTGTGCTTCATTACGAACTAAATTTATTGAAATTCAATTGAAAGCTGCATGGCTCAGGCAGTAGTATTGGCAGACAATGTGACACAGATTGTAAGTAGCTGTTGAATCCGTTTAATATGCACTCTGTATTTAACTTTGTTGCATAGATTACTTCTGAATGGTCAAATGATAATATGCTAGGCTAGCTAGCTAGCTATACATGTTGTACAATTAATAACACCATGTTTGAGTTTGCACATATCTGAAAGCTAGCTGCTGCAGGTGTACCAGTATGACGATACACCTGCTAGAGTTGTCTGCATGGCAGCCTAGGTCAGTTTCAATTAAGCTGGCTACCATGCATTGACAAACATTGCAATTCAAACAATGTTGATGGCAAACATTGTACTTCGATTCAGTGCGTGTTTCTCAAAAGGATTCTTGCTCAAGTCTCTGAAAGGTTGTTGTATGTAGGTACATTGCTGCACGCGTGATGATTGAACTTGCTGTTGACGTGTCTGTACTGTCTAGCTGTAGTTTAGCAGCTGCATGTACCTACCGACCGTAAATTCTATTAACTTAATAAGTTACTAACACAGGCAAATATAACCTGTAAATCAATGGTTCAGAGGTGCAGCTCCATTTCATGAGCGTTGACACAAAGTTGGTCAACTACTTCTTCAATTTTCCTTCTCCAAACCACTTGATCGTGACTGTTAAGTGAATATAAGTGGAAATTACGTTGTGGCGTGATGATACTGAAACAGCATTGCTCATCAACACTTCGAGGATAATCTTCTATGATTTCCTTCATGAAGTGGCATTGGAAAACATAGGACTTTGGAGACAACTGTACTTTGCCTCGTATCTTCCTATTACCTCTCATGGAGGGCTTTGAGAAAACCAGCAAACCGTCGTCAAACAGTTGCCAATGTCTTCTTCTCCATTTCCCACCAATAGTGAAATTCCATCCAGAAACTCTCTTGTACATTTCACCTTCATAAACTAGACGAGGTTTTTTATCCATTTCTGGAAAGCTACTCTCTAGAGCTATTGAGAGGCGCTAGACACAGTGTACCTCGTCTTTTGTAACAATTTAGGGCAATTATAACAAACTCTGGTGTAATACTGTGACGTAAAATTTGCATTGTTACGTAATACAATATTTATACGTAATTAGGCTATATAATAGGTATCCTATTTGTTATTATGATCTGGTCAATCGAGATCCTATTTGCGTTCAGCGTACACAGTCGGTCAACCAAGGCTGTATTGTGGGGGCGAGGCTACAATTTCATATCTGGGAGTGTCTACTGGAAAGAAGGACAATATATGACGAAGATCACTGTCTGCAGAAGATGTGCACGCATGGGACAACATATTCGCTAAGTCTTATCCGATAAAACTGGCGATAGACTGGCGTATACGTATTTTCACCAACAACCTACAATAGTAAAATGTAAAGGGGGAATGTGATCGCGTTTTACTGCATTCTAGAATCTGGTGTGCATCTGCAAACACGTGAGGTTTCTGACCCCAAACTTGACGTACTGTGCAGTAATGGGAGTAAGATAAATCGTCTGGTAGAAACCGCGGTTCTGCACCGCAGCAGTATTACAAGGTGGATAGCGCTACTCTGTTGAGATTTCTTTGCGCTGAGTGCTGTTTTCAACAAGTTCCTTTCCTTCTTTGTAATATGAGTTCTTAGCTAATGTTCGTTTGTTCTGTTCTTCTGTAAGTCTATCAAATTGATTTTCGAGTTTGCTGATAGTTGTAAGTGTTTTGCTGTGATAATTATTATAAGGAGTCATAACTAGCCAAGGGCATTGATGTTGAAGAGGAGTAGAGGCTGAACTGTTTGTGCATGCATTTTAATTAGTAGGTACTCTACATATATGCATCTAAACGGGGAGATTGCCAGTCTTGTGCTAGATGTGGCACCTGCACTGCAGAGATCCATCCAGAAAATTGAGAAAATTGTAAGAAGAGTTGAAACAGTGGGTAGTGTCTGCCCTTGAAATCAAATCAACCCAGTCTTGCTTGTGCGCTTGTGTCACAAATGTGAACAATCTGTCAGGAGGCACTAGATGACCAGACATGGAGATGAATCTGGCAGTTTAACAAAAGTCTCTAGTCCCAAGAGGACAAAAGTTTGGGTGATCAGGATGTGGAGTCAAGCCAACTTGCACGAGATTGTTGTCAGTGATCTAAGTTTGTCAGGTCAGTTGAGAGTAGTTTGGGGAAGTCCTGAGCATATTGCCTTTATTGAAGAGAGAGTTGCATGGCTAAGTCAAGGATGTGCAAGCAAGACATGATGCGGGATGAAACGTAGTCAATGTGCAAAGAAGGGACATCATTGTGATCCTGGATGCCAGTGTGTAAACTGTAGTGATCTCCAGTCTGGATGTCATGAGAGTGATCCCGACGTCAGATGCAAGAAGAAATCAAACTGTAGATAGAACGAGGAATAGATTGGAAAAACTCTTGAAGACCATGATGATGATGACAACACAATTTGTGAAGAGTCAGGTCCAGACCTAGAGTTACCAGAAGTAATTGCCACTGATAATAGCATTTTGGAGTCTACTATAACCTATTCGTCCGGTGTCAAGAAACGTCTTGTATTGTTTGTCACTTTGTCTAATAATTGCTCATAGTATTAATTATTATCAAAACATCACTATCACACGACCATAAATTTTCCAATAATTATAAAGGCATGTAATTGCAGTTTATTATTAATAGATAGTTATTAATTAAATTAATTGATTAGCTGACTAATTGTTGCACAGTCACTACCTGAATATACTGTACTAGACACGTTCAGTAGTCTAATTTGTTGCTTTGATATAGACATGCGTAGTGTATTACATCAGACAATTCTTTTCAAGACAGATCAACATAGATTAGCCAGAATCTAAACAGGAGAATACTCTAGCAAGTGGTTTGACAAGTTGTACAGTACAGTACAGTAACCTTACATTTACTGTCACTGCCGATTCTGGTGTGGCTTTGACGTTAGCTAGCATCAGCGGTAATGCTAATTTTAGACTCGTACACAGTTCTCCTCCTCGCGCGCTCTCCGCGTGTTTTGGCACGTGCTTTTTGTTCCACTTGCAGGGAACGCGAAAGTGTCTTAATCGTATGTATTGCAATAAAATGCCTATTTCGTCGTGGCGGAGCACGTGGAGCTAGATGCGGGGTACGGACCGGCGCGCCGGCGCGCTAGAAATAAAAGCGAGGCCCTACGGGACGTTGGCTGACGGACTATACATTTTGCTCATGGCTGCCGGTACAGCACCATCAAAAATATCTCTATCGCAGCATGATGTAGAACGTACGAACCTTCTCAACATGGCAAAGCTTGCCATTAAAGGTCTACTAGAGTCGTCTATGAAGACAGGCAGAACTTTAGACGATTCACATGGCCCTCTTAGACAGTTTTTCGTGGTCTTGGAGCATGTTATGAGACATGGGCTGAAAGGTAAGTCACGAGAGACCCAGCAGCGGTTCTAGACCCATAGAACTGTTGGTGTACTGATCACGCCGATTTTCAATGGACGTTTCACATGTAGGCAAAAGAAATATACCAATTCCTGTTATTGGGATGAAGAAAGACTTTTGGGGTGTTGCCGAGTGTTTGGAGAAAGTGTCGACTGAATGCGCTGAACTGGTGCAGAGTGCAAGGAACTTACCTGGAGTGAAGTGAGCGTACTTGTTGTTTATTGCCGTTTTAGACCGGTGTTACAGTGATATGTGTTTCCCCGAGTTAAAGTTTCCCCGCACACATATCCCTAGTGTTTTGTGTGTCCCCGCACACATATCACTGGACGGACGACAAACAATGACGGTGATAAGTGTACTGTACTACATACAGTAGGTAAACACACCTAGTGCTGTTTTTCCAATGAATTCCGGCATTGCTACGTGAATTTAGACTATTAATTAAATAAAGCTATTACAGGAAAAAAATTAATTAAAATATCTTCCAATTATCTGAAAAACTTAAAAATTAAATTTTGAATGGTTGGAGCTTTTGTGTTTGCTCGGTGGACACAGGCTCGATTAGTTAGAGACTCACTTGTTATTACGCACTCTACAAGGCTCACTAACACTAACGTACTAACCAAACAGTGCTATGTCTAATTACTACATACCATGCCAACTAGGTCTAATCTAATTAAGTGTCATACACTACACTCCTCTCCCTTTAGTTTTTTCGATACCTGAGAGGTAGCTGTCTGTTCTCTCGAGTTACCAAATAAGATGTTGGTCCCAGTCGTTGTGTCACTCTTCCTGCGAGCCATTTGCTTCGACCATCCCTTCTTGGATTCCAGACAGAAACAGTGTCTCCTGGACCCACTTCTCTTACATTGGTTGTAGCCTGGTTAAATTCTTCTCTTTGATGATCTCGTATCCTTTTCCCAGCTTCCGGTTTCAACAGACTCAGCCTCGTCCTAAGAGAACGTTTCATCAGCAACTCAGCCGGAGTCTTTCCAGTCGTCCCGTGTGGGGTAGTCCAATAATGAAGTAAGAACAATGACACTTGGTGACTCCGTGTTCGCTCCGATGGCTTAGACTTTAAGCTCTTCTTTAATTCCTGTACCATCCTCTCCACCTGTCCATTCGTGGATGGGTGATATGGTGGGGTACGTTGATGGTGGATGCCATTTGAGCGCATGAATTTACTAAACTTCTCCGATAGGAATTGATGTCCATTGTCAGTTACCATACAATATGGTATTCCATGAGTTGCAAATGTTCTTCTCATACATTCTACTGTCTGGCAAGCAGTAGTATTCTTGTGTAATTCATGGACCTCTGGCCACTTTGAAAACGCATCTACTAATAATAAGTAGTGTCTTCCTCCGTACTCCGCAAAGTCTGCGTGGACACGTTCCCAAGGACCTTCCGGGTATATCCAAGGATGAGTTGGCGTTGAAATTGCAGGTTTATTCCGTTGTTCCTGACACGTGGAACATGATCTGACTATGCTCTCAACATCTCTGTCCAAGGCAGGCCACCACACAAAACTTCTAGCCGTCGCCTTCATTCGCACCATTCCTATATGTCCTGTGTGTAGTTCAGACAATACTTGTTTTGTAGTGAATATGGAATCACTACTCTTCCTCCATATATTAGACATCCCTCGGTAATAGATAACTCGGTTGACCTCTTGGCATAACTGTGTAGTTCAGGCGACCCATTGGTTGGCTATCCCTCTAGAGTATACTTCAATACTCTGCTAAGGATAGGATCCTTGGCCGTGGCTTGTTTCACTTGGTCTGCTGTAACTGGCAAAGTGTCCAAGTAATTTATATGGTACATAATTTTGTTAGGATCGATTGCTTCCACAGGCAGTGGAAGTCTGGACAGCATGTCCGCTTCTTGATTGTTCATTCAGGGAGTAAACTCTAAATCGTAGTCATACGCACTCAGTACTATTGCCCAACGCTGCAATCTAGCAGCTGCCAAAGTCGGGATCCCTTGTTTCGGTCCTAATATTTTAAGTAAAGGTCTATGGTCTGTCACTAGTGTAAATTTACGTCCGATCAAATACTTGTGGAACTGTCATACACCGTTGATAAGAGCTAAGGCTTCCTTTTCGAACTGTGCATAACCTCTTTCAGTTGAAGACAATGTTCTGGATGTGAATACAATTGGTTGTTCAGTTCCATCTGGCATAACGTGCGTTAAACAAGCCCCAATTCCTTCTGGCGAGGCATCACACTTGAGTCGTAATGGGTTTTTCCAAATTGTAATGCGTTAGGCAGCTTGAATTCAATAGTTTCTCTTTGCTTTTTCAAAAGCTTCTTGTTGTGATTTCTTCCAAATCCATGGCGTAGACTTCTGGAGTAGTTTGTACAAAGGTTGGAGGGTAGTTGAGATATTCGGTAAAAATCGACCATAGTAGTTGAGTAAACCCAAGTATGACTTTAATTGAGTTACATTCTGTGGTTGGGGAGCCTCTCTAATTGCTCGATACTTACTCTCCAATGGTCTGAGCCCCTTCTCGCTAATTAGGTGCCCCAAATACTCCACTTCGGAAGTGTTGAATGTGCACTTCTCTTCTTTTAGTCGAATACCTCTCTTACTCAGTCGGTCCAACACGATGTCTAACCGCTGGTCATGTTCCTCCTGGCTACCTTCTACTACCAGTATGTCATTTAAGTAGCATATGCATCCTGGAATGCCTGCTAAAATTTCATTCATGGCCTTTTGCCAAATAGCAGGTGCAGATGTGATTCCAAACGGCATCCTTGTATACACAAAGAGTCCCTTGCTAGTATTGATCGTCAAGTATGCCTGAGAGTCTGGGCTAATCTTTATTTGTTGGTATGCCTGTGTCATGTCCAAACGAGTAAAGACTCTTCCCCCTGCTAGGGTTGAAAACAGGTCTTGCGGATTAGGCATTGGGTAGCATTCCGTCTCTAGGTAAGGGTTCACACTAACTTTGTAGTCACCACATACCCGTATTGACCCGTCAGCCTTCCTTACAATTACAATAGGTGATGCCCACTCGCTTCTGTTAATTTGTCGAATTATTCCCTCCTGTTGCAAACGGTCCAGTTCTTCGTCTACTTTACTGTGTAGGGCGTAGGGTACCGGTCGCGGTCTAAGGAACTTTGGCACTGCATCCTGTCTTAGTGTAATGCGTGCTTCGTATCCGTTCAGTGCTCCAATTTCCTTCTCAAACAATTGGGGGTATCTCTTAGTATAATCGGTACCCAGCGTCTTCCTCAGGCTAGTCGGTCTGTCAATCCTAAATAACATGTGCCAATCCAGTCGGATCTGTGAAAGCCAGTTTTGCTCCAAGACTGCTGGTTTGTTTTGAACTTCAACAACTACCATTTTCTCACGTGCGGTCTGGTTGCCGTAACAGATTGGAACGTAAGCTTCCCCCCTTACCGTCAGTGGTTCTCCGGAGTATGTCTGAAGTTTGACTCTACTCTTCTGTAACTTCACGTGAGTCAGAAAACGTTTGTATATGTACGCAGGTATCACAGTCATAGATGCCCCAGTATTGACATCCATTGTCACTAACGCCCCTGCAACTTCCACAATGACTTTGGGTGAGCTCTGTTTGTCTGTCAGAGTATATATTATACTTACCTCGTCGTCTTCTTTGACTTGGTTCGTTTGGTGTCTGGATTTTGTCGACTTCGTTGCTTGCTTGCCATTCTGAAATTTCGAGCCATAACTCGCTTGATACTTCTGGCCAGATTGCTTCCGTTTCCTGCAAGATTTGGCGATATGACCTCTAACGTTGCAAACCTGGCAAGTGGCGCTCTTGTACCAACACTTTTCAGAGTCGTGATTGCGTCCATCACAACGATGGCAAACACGCTCTTTAGCTCTGCTATCCCTGGGAGTGAACCGCCTACCTCCGGATGCTTGCACGGTAAACATTGTCTCTGCTGCTTTGTACGTTTGTCGACTTGATTGCGGTTCTCCTCGCAACAATTTCAGTTCATGTCTTGCGGTTTCGTGCGCTTGAGTTAGCGACAGTGCCTTTTCCAATGTCAGGTCTCGTTTTGCTAGGACCTTCTGCTGTAGGCCTTCATGCTGGAGACCGCACACCAATTGATCGCGTAATGCTGTGTTCAGGCTGTCCGCGAATTCGCAATCTTTTGCTAAGTGGCACAATTCTGCAAGGTAATTTGCAATTGATTCTCCCTCTTTCTGCTGTCTCTTATAACATTTGAACCTTTCGGCAATAACTGTCTTCCTCGGTTCGTAATGATTCTTCAGCAATGTGATGAGTTGGTTGAGGATCTTATCTTGTGGTTTAGCTGGACTAACGAGGTTCGATAATATTGAGTACGTTGTTTCTCCGACTGTCGTGAGGAATATTGCTTTCATTTTGTTCGCGTCGACGATGTTGTTGGCGGTACAATAGAGCAGCAAACGTTGGTGATATTCATCAATCTTGTCACCTGGTTGGAGTGGTTCCGAATGTTCATACTTTGTGTGGCTCTTCGCCATCCTCGTCGCCAATTTTGTGTTTGATCGGTGGACACAGGCTTGATTAGTTAGAGACTCACTTGTTATTACACACTCTACAACGCTCACTAACGTACTAACCAAACAGTGTTATGTCTAATTACTACATACCATGCCAGCTAGGTCTAATCTAATTAAGTGTCATACACTACAGGAGCATGCGCTCTTGCCGTACCTTTGATGTAGACAATCCAGTGATATATGTGTGCGGTGACACACAAAACACTAGGGATATATGTGCAGGGAAACTTGTAACCCGGGGAAACACATATCACTGTAACACCGGTACTCGACAATCCACTGATTGTATGTCAATGAATAGGACTGGACTGGGGAGAGGACGGGCATGGATGAGACTGGCAATGATGCAGAAGAAATTAGCAGAATATTTTCAGATCTTGATTGAGCGCCACGACATTATAGAGTAAGACAAAGAAACCTTATGTCTGTCTTTGTTCTCTAGAGATAGATGTCAACCTACTAAGGATACATTCACTTTTCATATATTCCTAGATGACCAAAATGCTCCAAGACCATGGGAAATTACTGATGGTGTTACAGTACAACGTAGTAGTGCTCCTTCTGGAAGAAGCTCTTTCTTATACTTTGCTTCTTTCTTTTCCTCTTTTTTGGAGGCTGTTCCTCAGTGTCTGCTAAAAAACATACAATATGTCCAGGCACCCTACTTGAAAATTGCAATGCATCTCAGAGTTTGGGTCGCAAACCTGATTTCTGATATGGTCTCTTGTTGATATACTGATATTGGGGCTTATGTTTGTCTTTCTGTCTGTCTGTCTGTCTCAGTCTGTTTGTCTGTCTGTCTTAGTCTGTTTGTCTGTCTGTCTGTCTGTCTGTCTCAGTCTGTTTGTCTGTCTGTCTGTCTGTTTGTCTGTATTTTGGGGCCCTATGGCTGAAAACTATCTCGATAAGATCTCAAAAATTTTAAAAAATGCAAATGGAAGAGCAGCAAAACAGACTTTAGAGATAGATGGAGAAAGCAACTGTCTGTAGTTGTAAAGTCTTGCAACTATCGTGTAATTTTGTAAAAAGTTGTCAAAGTTGTCTAAGTGCAATTTTGATGACTTTCTATACGATAAAGACGTTCAACATTTTGTTCATTGACTATTATTGTTATGCATACGTAAGGTAGCGATTGTTATTAGTAGAGTAAGAGTTCAATATAATAATCTGGCTGTCTGTCTGTCTGTCTGTCTACACATATATTTTCAACATTGAAATCTACACAACACAACTAAGCAAGTCTACTGTCCCAATCGCTTATAACCACTAACAAACTAAAAACCTACAGAAACCAGCCCTATATAGGGCTGTACAGTAAAGCACACTACTGGTTAAAATGCAAAGCATTGTTGGTGCAAGCCTCGGTGAGAACAGACATGAAACACAATGATTTGTCATAACGTAAATTTTTTTGTAAGAGCGGCGTGTTATTACATTTTTGGCTGCAGTCGTCAAGCTATCAGAAGCTTGAGCTTATTTGCACGTAGTCTTATTAGTCTTGTGGGAATGGCTCTCAGCATGCGTGCAATCAGTTGATTCTGATGATAATTTAAACTATCTTCCTCTCTGATGTATCAGCTAAGAACAATGTACATGTGTATGTAGAAATTTGAAGTAGACACAAACCGATTCTTAATTAAACCTCCACAACTCGTACGCAAATCACTTTGTGGTATGATTGCTCGCACCATTTGTGTATACTCTAAGCAAAGGAATTTACCAGTGTAAGTTTGTCCGTTCAAATCAAGCTCGACGAGTACAGTTCATAGTCACAGCTGGACACGGACGCACACGTTTTGACATCAAGGGGGAGGGGGGAACATACACGTACAGATAGAGCGCTAATGTAAATTTCTTTGAAAGAGCGACGTATTCTCACATCTAGTTGCATTTTTGGCCACAATTGTCAAGTCATATCTGTAGGAGCTCGAGCATGTTTGCTCATACTTTTATTAGTCCCATGGGATTGGCACACAGCAAACTAAAAAGCCACGTACAGCTATTACACTTATTTGCATTATGACATCACAAACGATCATGTCTGTGATTGGCTCAAAATCAATGTCATTTCCGGCCGGTCATACGTACCATCGCACACATCTCAACACTGCAGTACTGTACACATAGGAAGGGTCTCGCCAAGGCTGGCTCACCCCAATTAATGGCGAGATTCTTCCTATGTATAATAATTGGGGCGAGCCTTGGCAAGACCCTTTCTATGTGTACTGTACTGTGTTGAGATGTGTGTGATGGTACATACACTACGACGGCCAGAAATAACGTTGATTTTGAACCAATCACAGACATGATAGTTTGTGATGTCACAATGCAGTTGTAAGTGCATGTAATAGCTGTATGGTTCTCCAGGTTGCTGCGCGCCAGTCTCACAGGACTAATAAGAGAATGTGCAAACAGGCTCGTTAGCTTTTAGAGATGGCTTGATGACTGCGGCCAAAAAGGCAACTAAATGTGAGAACACATCGCTTTTACAAAGAAATTTACGATAGCGCTCTATCTGTACGTGCATGTTCTCTGCAATGCAATATCCAAATGCACGTGTCCACATCCGGCTGTAAATGAACTACTTGTAACGATTTGAAGCGGCTGAGTTTACAGGTAAATTTCTTTGCTAGGGTATCTACGAACAGTATGAGAATACACACCACAATGTGGTTTGTGTTCTGCGTTACGGAGGTGTACGAATCGGTTTGTGCATGTCTACTTCAAATTTCGACATACATACAGTGTTCTTAGCTGACACATCAAGACAAGAGAGGAAGATGTTCACAACGGGACTACTACCAGAATACATGTAAACAGGCTGGAACTACAAACTACAAAGAAATTTACCTTAGTGCTATACCTATACGTAGATGTTCTCCACGATGACAAATCACTGTGTCTCGGGTCTGTCTGTTGTCACTGAGGCTTGCCCCAACAATGCTTTGCATTATTTATGCATATTGTTCAGTCTTTGACTTTTTGTCTGTCGGTCGGTCGGTCTGTCTGTCTGTCTGTCTGTCTGTCTGTCTTATTTTCAACATTGATACTACCATACAATAAATATCTGTCTCTCTGTTTAACACATGTATTCATTTTCAACAGCTATGTACACGAAACTACACATACAATGAGTTAATAATTAGGCAATGGTGCAACAGTGCAAGCATCAGTAGTGTTCATTCTATGAATGCTATAGATCTTATCTGCTGTAACTTTAGCAATGTTTCCCTGCAATTGAATGGAGATGAGATATCTCCACTTTCAAGACCCTGGTTTTTCTTTTTCTCATCATCTCTTGACCACTTGGCCAGTTTTTCAGATAGTTGGTGGCTTATATCTCCCAGCAACCAAGCTGTTCAAAAACTAAGGGAACGAAAGATGGTTTAATAGAAGCTCTTGGCTGTATTTAATCTCTTTTTCTCCCTCTTTTCTTGAGGCAGCAGTATCTGCAGTGCTATGCTAGCAGCTGATCCTAGCAAGTCAGTGCACCAGGGATGGGCTAGAGAAATGTCTAGTTCTATGTCATGACCAGTTTGGGGATTGATAACAGCAATGTCTGGTCTGTTGTCGTTGTTGAGGTATCGATGAGTTGGTTCTTTGCTGTGTTGGAAGTTTAGTTCAGTCAAACACTCCCACCAGACTTGCTTGATGACATTGTGTATTCGGATAGGACCCTCCAGTTTTGCATGTGACCAGGTAGTAGCATTCTTGGTGTAAATCTCTGCCACAATCATATCGTCCTGTGGATTATGATATCTTGCAGCCCAACCTGATCAGTGTTGCCAAATTGAATTCGTTGGAAGATAGTGCAAGTGATTGAGAGCGAGATCTATCTCTAGATGTACTGAGATGATTAATAAATTCTTTTACTTTGGATGTTTGATTGTATTCTGTGAGCCTGTGCTGCAACTTGACATGATCATGACCACTTCTGGCAAAGATTCATCTGCAGGAAGATAGCTCTACAGTTCGTAGAACCAGCAGGTTGATTGCTGAGTGGGAAATTGGTGATTGCCTCTTTCATCTGGAAAATGCTGAGGTAATGTAAACATTATATGAGTTCAACTTGCGAGGAAGCAAAAGGAGCTGTTGTGACTGCAGATGTTAAACTGAAACCACCATTCCTGATAGGCAAAACAGCTTGATGCCAGTTTGCATCTTCTGTGACTAAGCCTCCAAATAGCTGTTGAAATGATGCTCATGTATGGTTGTCATGAATTCCTGCAGCTTGAAGGAATTGTCTAGGAGCGACTGTTTTGGCCAGTGTTAATTCTGGGAACCTGACAGTACCTGAGAAGTAACAGAGCACTCTGACTGTCCTCTGGTCACATAATGATCTTTCTTAATAGGCATATTATGAGCATGATTGTATGATGTAAGATGAGCATGATTCCACTGGAGTTCCGAGAATCTTGGTATGTTTTTTATGTGACTTGGATGGAATTGGAGACAGCAATTGACTGATATGAAGAGTCAGACTGACGATATGTATATTTCACACTTCTTTTCCTGAACGATGAGACTAACACTAGACAGAGATGAGGTCAGATCTGCAAAACCTGAGAGAACTTTGTCTGCTACATGGACTCAACGAAAGATGTCATCCAAATAGGCTAGCACGCTGTCTGTCTGTCTGTTTGTCTGTCTGTCAATGGTGGCTTATTTTTCATAAATCACAGCTATTACAATGAAACGCAAATTACAGATCGCTAATAGTGTTCTCAACAGTCTAATACATTTCCTAAACATATTTTCAAGGCCCAAGGACTTGGAAGACTATTTTTGACAATCCCATCTGTCTGTCTGTCTTCAATTATTTCAATACGTTTTAAGCACAATTACAACACTAAATATACTCTAATCCTTGTCTCTGCCTCAAACTTAAAAAGGCTAAAACCACCTATGCCATTTACATCAAATGCAAAGAGTTTTAATTGACTACTATAAACTACATCTAAACTGTATGTAATTAACTAACTAG
The DNA here is from genome assembly GCF_963422355.1 of Corticium candelabrum. Classification (NCBI taxonomy): domain Eukaryota; kingdom Metazoa; phylum Porifera; class Homoscleromorpha; order Homosclerophorida; family Plakinidae; genus Corticium; species Corticium candelabrum. Next base: position 7,103,627 of record NC_085093.1, read on the forward strand.
TGCATGCTACATTGTACATCCGAATCTTTACCCATGACCTCATCTCCCTGACCTCCTGTTATTCTCTTCAATTTTCCTAGTATCACTCCAGCATTAGCTTTCTGCACAATACAGCTATACGTTTCCTCCAGTAGCAGACAGTCTGTCGTCTGTTTGTCTGACTGTGTGTCCTTGTCTGTCTGTCTGTCTGTCAATACATATATTTTCAAACATTGGACTATTATACACCATCTAAGCAAAGCAACCAAATACTACACAAGCCAATAGGGCTTGGTTCTACCTACAACTAGTTATGTTTGTGTGGCTGTTTCTTGAAACAATCTTTATTTTTCTCTCAATTACTCTAGCATTTGATCGTTGTAGACACACAGAAAACACCGATCTCCAGTATGTCTTGAAGGTTGATGCATTTGGCTTTTTGTCTTCATCTCTTGATAGCTGTGGCAGTTTCTTCAAATAGTCTTCAGCTTTCTCTCCCCAACAGCCAAAGTGTTTGAAGACTATAGGCACAATGTTGGTTGAAAACCTCCAGGCAAAAGCTCCTGGTCGTATTTTTTATCTTCAGATTTTTTCTTCTGGTTGCCACTGCTCTCCAAGTTTTAGCTGATAGAACTTCTATGCCATTACTCCAGGGATGCTCTAGAGCATATCCAATTCAAGATCCACCCCGATGCCGAATCAAATTTGACTATGTCTGATCTGTCTTCAGAATTGACATACCTTCCTCTGGGTTCTTTTACATGATGTAATTGAAGTTGACTCAAACAGTCTGACCATGCCGAAACCATGTTGTTGTGGCTGATTACCGGGCCGCCCCCAGACTTACATGTTAGTAGGTGGTATCCATCTGAGTCTAATACTTTCCCACAGTCACACTGACCAGACGCCAAAGGCATTTGGCAGTGCAGTCTCATCAAGAATGCCAAGCGGAAATCGTTTGGAGATAATGCATGGCATGATGATGATGGTACTCTCAAGAGCCACGCTCCTGCACTTTTACCTTGCGATGACTTCATTCTATCTGTCTGTCTATCTGTCTGTCTGATTGCCAGCAGTGAAGTTGGTGACCTGCTCGCCCATGTCCCCTCTGATAGAGATGCAGAAAAGTTACGATCTTTGCAGGGAAAAGGCGCAGGATCATGGCTAGAAGTAATACCGTCTTATGGTAAGCACACACTTAAAGCAAACGAGTTTTCCATTGCATCTTATCTAAGACTGGGATTGCCTCTGCCATTCACTGAATGGGCGAATGTATGCGATTGTGGTTGAGTTATAGACCTTCAAGGATACCACGTTTGGATGGAGGTGGTCTTGTTTGGGCCCATACCTCTATTCTCCATGGTTGGAGTGAATGCATGAGTGACCTACATATCCCACATGAGAAAGAACCAAGAAATCTATACGTCAACACTGAGGATTGCCCAGACATTACATTCTTTGATGCAGAATCAGGACAAAATCTAGATGTTGACATATTATTGGCACACCCATGGAGTTAAGGCATTCTAAAACGATCTAGCAGGGAGGATGGGTTTGCTGCGCACACAAGAGAAGAGAAGAAGGCCTTTAAGTATACAGGAGAAATTCTACCAGGAGAGACGTCATCAAAGTGTATCCCACTAGTGTTTGAGCACTTTGGTAGATGGGGCCTGCAAGCCGATGTCTTCTTACACACTCTCAAAACAGTGCAGCCGTATTGAGGAAGACCCCGTTCGTAGTGCAGAACAATTCAAAACTTTTTGGAGGAAACGGTTCTCTTTGATTCTTCAAAGATGCAACGCAAAAGTAATCCTCAAAAACTTGTCGAGTTTTAGAAACAAAGAATGACATGGACAAGCTTTTTGACTTTAATGTACAGATCCAAGTCCACTAATGTTTTAAAGTATTTCGCTGTGGATGACTGGTTCATTATAGAAGTTTAGGATTTGTACAAGTAGAGGATCTGTAACAATAAAATAATCTTTCTGTTTGTCTCTCTGTTTGTGTCTCTCTGTTTGTGTCTGTCTGTCTGTCTGTCTGCCTTGGTACATATATATATATTTCATACATTGAAACTAGTACACTCACACTAAACTGTAAAACAAACAAGCAAGCCCACAGGTCCTACGCTAAAACTAACTGCTAACGCCTAAACAACTGAAACGAGTAAGACTCAAAATTACATGAGTTACACTGAGCAAGTTTCAAAGTTTTCTAGTAATTACTCTTGCATTACATTGTTGCAATGCAACGGAAATGCAGCGCCGCCAGTATACAATGAAGTCAGTGCTGTTGTTCTGTCCATCTTTGTTGACTGAAAGGGTTGATAGATCACGTAATAGACTCTGAGCTCTTCCACCCCAACGACCAAAGTGTTCAAACACAACAGGTATACATGTTGAAGAATTCCCAAGAATGTCAAACTGCTGACCATATTTTGTCACTTTCTGCTGTCTTCTAGCTGCAGCTGCACCATTTTCCTTGGAAGCGAGTGATAGGATGTCACCATTCCAAGGATGGGCAAGCGAAATATCCAATTCAACATCAGTGCCAGATTGAGGGTTGAAATACACAATATTTGGTAGACAATGGTTACCGTCATATAGGGCCCTAGGCTTCGTTTTGTGAGTAATGTGGAGATCACTCAAACAATTTGCCCACACGTTTACACTGGAATCGTGTGTCCAGATAGGTCCACCTCCGTGTTTACATGTTAGCAAGTGATATCCTTTACTACCCAGCGATTGACCGCACTCACAACTATCAAGAGCTGCAGCAAGGGGCATGTCACACCCCAACCTCAAACGAGTTGTAAGACAGAAGTCGGCAGCATTCAGCGCAAACTTTGTTGAGGTTGGAATAGAATCCAGCCAGGCCCCAGCTCATTTACCTTGCAGTGATTTGAAACGAGCAGTCTCGTGACAAGACTGAGAATTGTCTTGAATTGAAAATACCATTTGTTTGAAATATTCTTGAGATAGTTTGTGTTGCAACTTTTTAGGATTGATAAGGAGATCTTCCAAAGCCTTATTTACTGGTAAAGAAAGCTGCAATTCATGAGCAATCGAACCACCGACAGTTACATCCTTAGGACACAGGACTCCATTAATCAAGCTCTCCAGAGCTGGAAAACTATGAGGAAAACAGTCTGTCTCTCTGTCTGTCTGTCTGTCTGTCTCAAGGCCAAGTCCATTAGTTAATCTATGACTTTGTTGTTTGCAAGGACTGGTTTGCTTTTAAAAACCCTACCATTTCTACCAGTAGAATATGTATGAGAATATATTATGTCTCTGTCTGTCTGTCTGTCTGTCTGTCTGTCTGTCTGTCTGTCTGTCTGTCTGTCTGTGTGTCTGTTTGTCTGTTTGTCTGTCTGTCAAATCTTTATATTTCATACATATGAACTATTACAAGCTATAGATACGAAAGTCCATTATATACTGTATCTATTTTCTGTCTGTCTGTCTGTCTGTCTGTCTGTCACATATATTTGAACTTTTATCTATGATATATTTTGCAATGCAGGGTACTATGTACTGTCCAACTACAGTACTATTAGTGTTCATCAACTAAACTAAGCTGAAATTGAAACTCGTGTAAAACAAAGTGAAGACTACACTTATAAGCTGCAGTGTACAAGCAAAGCCTAGCCTCCAGTACCAGCTAGTGGCTGAAGTATTAGGTGGCAAAGAGGTCACATCTGTTGCCTTCAGACAGCGAAGATAGCTTTTTAGAGATGACTCTAACATTACACTTCTGGAGCTGAACAGAAACCGTTTAGACCTCAAGTTGATAAACTTCGCATCGTTCAGTCGTTTCACTTTGTCAGATGACTTCTTTGATAATTTGCACAGGAGCTTCCACTCATCGATTCCCAAGCTACAAAATGCTTCATTACCAGTGGGGTTACAGTGGCAATTATGCCACCTGGTAATTGCTATTTGCTGTATTTCATTTTCTTCCTGTCTGGTCTTCTCTCTGCAGCTGCACCACTAACATCAGCAGATGATGGAAAGATGTCACTACTCCATGGGTGGGCGAGAGAGATATCTAGGACAAAGTTGTTTTCAATGTCCGAGTCAATAAATATGATGTCCGGCTGTTGTCTGTAGTTGTATAACGACTCCTTGGCTGCCTGTGGTGGTGGATATGCAGCCCACAAAAACAATCAGACTAGACAGCCAAGATGGACTTGTGAGACCATACCGGCCCGCCACCAGTCTTATAGGTCAGCAAATGGTATCCACTGTCATCTATAAGAGCTGCACAATTGCAGGTCGTTGTCCAGCTGGAGAGGCTATGCAAACCCGAATGTAGGAAGGACGCCAAGCGAAATTTGCAGGAATGGAGTGCGAACACTTTCGATGTAGGGATAGCATTAAGCCAAGCCCTAGCGCTCTTACCTGTTGTTGAGCGTAGACGGGCTGCATCTCTGGCAGTGGGGGCATTTTTGAGTAGATATTAAGCGTTGGACGAAGCAGTGACAGAGGATAGCCTTTGTTGAACTTTTCCAGCACATGGCAGGTAGGTAGTCAGAGATATGCTTCCCTGGAGGGGCAGACCATGCTATGGCCTTACTGATTGAAGAGGTTGAAGAGCTACAAGAGACTTTCGACGATAGGTCATAAAACAGGGAATCGAAATAGCAGCTTTGTAAGAGCGTTGGCCCAGGATGCAACAAAAGCTGGTTGTCTCACTGATAGTAAAGGAATTATTCTGAAACCACCTATTCTGATATGTAAAGAAGTCTGATGCCAAATTCTGTCATCAACCATGTCATAACCTAAGAGGTAAGAAAAGGTTTCCTTTCTCCTAAAGTCATGGATTATAGAGGCACGAGCAAGCAAATCAGGATGGACTGTACGGGCCAAATGGTCAAGGTTGGGGACGTAACAGCATCATAATAATAGCATTGCACTCTGAACATTATCCAATTTGGTAAGCTGATCGCACAGTGAGAGCTTTGACTGGGCTACGGTGGCCCAAGAGGACGTAACAAATGACATCGAACCAATTGGAGAACCAAGGAAGAGTGCACCCTCACAAGACACAGGAATTCATCAAACCCTTTAACAGCAGTCAAGGATGATGGAGAGAATATCCCAGACTTTTTGTCTGCTATGACCAGATTGATGGCTGAGAAGCTCCTTCAAGTCATGAAATGCAGCCAAAACAGATTTTACTCCTTAGCAAAATACATCCTCCAGGTAGGTTAGTGCACATACTTGAGAGTGAGATTTCGGAATCTTAGTTAAGACTGGATGAATGGCCGTGGCAAAACAACAGGACCCAGAGGATCTCCTTGATCAACTCTCTCCTCAGGTCTGGCTGTCTGTCTGTTAATAAATATATTTTCAACTTTGAAATCTACATACAACACAACTAAGCCTACTGTCCCAATCGCATATATTTTTTAGGAAACTAAAAATCTACAGAAACCAGCCGTCTGGAGGGCTGTACAGTGTGTCTGTCTGTCTGTCTGTCTGTCCCTGCATGTCCCTTCATGTGTTTGAATTTTTCATCTTGCTCTTATTCATTGATTTTCTGAAACATTTCATTGATATGGATGTTGTGAATTGTCCTGCTCCGAATTGCAAGTACGAACGTTCATTTCGGAGAGTTTTGGCTCACTTTTGTTCATCTCATAACCTGGACGAGTGTTCCGCTGATTTTGCGAGAGAAAATAGTCTTGTTCAGTGCCCTACATGTCATCAATGGTTCTTTCATCTAAATCAGCACACATCTAAATGCAGCGTCTCTCACGTCGTTACCTTCATCTTCAACAGTTGCTGAAGCCACTCCCACACAAATCGATGAGAACATCGACGGTTGTTTTCGGGCTTCGCAGCTCTCTGTTTGTTGATCCCAGGCTATTGAGGTTAATGGGAATGAGTGCCCAGCAAGAGGCCTGGAGTTGTGTAGATTCAATACCCATTGATGTCATTTTGCATTCTACTCCTGTGCGCTCTGTCCAGAACGTACCAACTGCTCTTCGATCGACTTTCCATGACTGTTGTGTAATTCATCTGCATAAAATTGAATAGGAACCGGAAAACGAGGGTGGTTGGAAACTGCTTTCGTTGCTTCCTCATATGATCGTGAAACCACACCCAAGAGGGAAATCCAGCTTGTGAGACATAAAAGTTATCCACCGGCGTTTTCTACATTTTCATTGGACACAATTGTTGAATTTGCAGTCATATGTACAGTGCAGATCAAACATGGAGCCTCGGAAAGTCAGTTCATCATCCACGCAAATTCAAGAGGAAAAGTGCAGAGCTGCTCTGAAGTCTGTCAAGTGCGGGGAATTGTTGAATTTGCAGTCATATGTACAGTGCAGATCAAACATGGAGCCTCGGAAAGTCAGTTCGCCAGCCACGCAAATTCAAGAGGAAAAGTGCAGAGCTGCTCTGAAATCTGTCAAGTGCAGGGAATTGTCTCAGAATCCTTACCAGTGCTGGTTTGACACCACCATCACTTGACACGGCGGAAAAGTTGAAGGCTAAAAACATCCTTTTCAATCAGAAGCACCACATCTTACCACAGTAGACACTCCCCAGATAGACATTAAATGTCTGTTTTCTTGGAGACTCTTAAGAGATCACCAAGGAGAGCAGGAGCTGGTCCTTCAGGCTGGAGGTATGGGCACCTACGTCTACTACTAAAAAATATTCTCACCTGTGATCTCCTGTTTGGAGCATGTTGACACATTGCAAAGGTCTCCTACCTGGCAACATAGCTCCCCTGTTTACAGCTTCAAGGTTGATCGCTCTTCCTAAAGGAAATTGTGATGTTAGATCCATTGCAATAGGTGAGACCCTACGGCAATTGACGGCAAATATTATTTGTCTGCAGCAGAAGCCAGATTTGACATCTTACTTCACTCCCCTTCTAGCACCAGGAGGATCAGAAATACTTGTCCACCACATTCAAATGCTACTGTAGTCGGATCCAGAATTTGGAGTTCTTAAAACAGATATTTCCAACGCCTTCAATTGTGTCTCAAGACAACAACTTTTGAATGAGGTGGCAACTCACTTTCCTGAAGTCCATGCTCATGTCCAACAAATGTATGGCATCAGTAGTCCATTGCTGTACTTCAATTGTAAATCTGTGTCAGTTATCCCATCAGAAGAAGGGTACACCAAGGGGTTCCTTGGGTCCTTTTCCATTCGCTTTGTCTATATACCCAGTTATCCTACAGGCTTCAAATGAAGCACAGTGACCTTGCTATTTTGGCTTACTTGGGTGACATTTTGTTGTCGGCTACAGTCAACAGTATGAGTCTGTTCTAAATGAGCTGAGAAACGAACTCCGATCCATCAACCTGACGATTTGTGATCGAAAGTGTGAAATATATTTGCCACCAGTCAAAGAGAGTAATATAATCAGCTACTCAGTTCCTGTAGTAACTTCTGCTGTTGAAATCCTTGCAGTTCCTGTCAATGATTCGTGCGTCCAGTCTAGATGTACCGTACTGACGCGATTAATACCCCACCCCCATGGTTGGCTAGCATCAAAGGTAAACTAGGGGATGGGACTTTACTCAAAACCTGACACCTGGCGGTGTTAATTGGCGGAAGTAATTAACTTAATCAATTGACAAGTAATTAACCACCTGACAAGCCATCCCAACACACACTTCCTGTCAATGCTAAATTGGTTGGCGGTTTTTGACATCACCAAGCCATTGCCTTGATGCCATTCAACAACTCTGATTTTGTATTCAACAGTGAAGCTACGATATCTCTTGGGCATAGCTGCTTAGAACAGTTGCCAAATGCATAGGCAATTAAAGAAGCTAGTCTATATAGAAAGCGCTAATTAGCACCAATTAAAGAACAAAAAGGTGTGAAAATCTTAGGACTTGGACCAAAGGTGGGGATGGGACTTTACTCGAGGCTTGGGGGTATTAATCGCGTCAGTATGGTAACAAGACAGCAGCTGCAGGCAAAGTTCTCTGTTCTCAATTGCTCACCTTGAATGATCCTCAGAGTGCACTTCTTCTACTTTGGTACTGTCGTGTTTTTACACTGAATTATTTAGCAAAATGTGTGCTCCCTCGTTCTAAATCAAGCTTCTCATATTCATGACCAACTATCAAGAGACACATTCGCGTCAATACTGGAGTTGAGCACACTTGATGAGTTGGCATGGAAGCAAGCATCTCTTAAGCTCAAATTGGGAGGTTTTGGCATTACAACCTTGATGCACATCTCCACTTCTGCCTTTGTGGGATCATGGTGTAATTCATTATGCAAAATTTTTCAAATATTCCCATCTAGAGTGACAATCTAATCAACTATGCTAGTCCACTTCCTTTCTATCAACATCTTTGTGAGGCAGTTGCAAGCCTTCCTGCCACTGTAGGATCGGATGGAGAGGCCCTAACACCTCAGACTTTGTCTGGACTCATTACAAATCCAGTAAAACTCCAAAATTGCCTAAGCTCTGATATCGCTGAAGAGAACGCGGCAACATGTATTATGCAGACATCTTCTGTCAAGCATGCTGCAAGGATAAGGTCATGTCAGGGACGTGGAGCTGGTTCATGGCTTTAAGCTATCCCTTCAGCACCAAAATTTGTTATTAAATCTTCAGAATTTTGGTTGGCAGCATTCTTGAGACTTGGCATTCCTTTGCCTTTTTCTCAGATTGTTACCAAGTGTGACTGTGCCGCAAGTCTTGTGATGAAGATGGTTACCATCTAGTAACCTGCAAGTTTGGCGGGGGCCCAGTCTGGCAACATAATACAGTCGTCTCAACTTGGGCTAAATGTTTAGATGAATCAAACATTCCTCATCAAGTTGAGCCTAGAAACAGAACCGACTGGATATAGCAACATACCATTCCACTGAATATTCCACAACAGACTTGGATATTTCAATGGCTTACCCACATTTTTGCGACACCCTACAATCAGCTGCCAAGAATCAAGCTACGCGGGGGAGATGCGAGAACAGTGAAAGATGACAAAATATGGTCAACAGCAATCCTTATCAGAGTCCACCACACCATGTATCTCACTGGTTTTCGAGCACTTCGGCTTTTGGGGCTCTATGAATGAAAATAACGTCTGCGAGAAGTCAAAAGATGAACATGAGAGGAACAATGAAGCAAACTTTCAAGATAGATGGAGGAATCAACTGTTTGTAGTTGTACAGTCTTGCAACTCTCGAGTGATTTTTAAGAAGTTGTCAAAGTTGTCTAAAGGCAACTTCGATGACTTTAAATATGATAGAGACTTTCAATATTTTGTCCATTGACTTATTGTTTTGCATAAGTTAGCGCTTGTTATGGGTAGAGTAAGCGTTTAAATAAAACAATCTGCCTGTCTGTCTGTCTGTCTGTCTGTCTGTCTGTCTGGTAATACATATATTTTCAAACATTGAACTATTTTACACACCATCTAAGCAAAAGCAACTGTCTGTCTGTCTGTCAATACATATATTTAAAATTTCAACACTATTACATTCTAAATGGTTCCAGCAAGGAAAAGGAGAACATGCTACAACAATGTCCGGCGACCCTTACGGCCGCTTACTACGTAGGACGATTAGTTAACTGTACGCTATAAGCAGTAAAACTGTTCTTGCTAAAAGAAAGTCTACGTAGTTTTCTTGAGAGCACTTGTGCGTTGCATCTCTGGAGGCTAACGGACAGCAGCGTCTCCAGTATGTCTTGAACTTGCCACTGTTTGGGTGTCCATCTTCATCTACAGATAATAGGGACAGATGATGTAGAAATTGGTGGGCCTTCCATCCCCAGCGGCCATAATGCTAAAAAAAACCAGAGGGATGCAATTGGATGCATTTCCCATAGCATCAATCTCTTTGCTGTATTTTTCCGTCTTTTGTGACTCTCTTTTGGCAGCAGCGGCTTCATCCACCTTAGAGGCTTGTAAGATGATGTCCTCATTCCACGGGTGGGCAAGAGATATGTCCAGCTCGATATCTGTCTGTCTGTCTGTCTGTCTGTCTGTCTGTCTGTCTGTCTGTCTGTCTGTCTGTCTGTGTAGCACCAAAAGTTGTTCTAAACTCCTCAGAATTTCGTGTGGTAGCATTTTGAGACTTGGTATTCCTTTACCATATTCCCAGATTGTTACCAAGTGTGAGTGTGGTAGAAGCCTTGATGAACATGGTTATCATCTATTGACCTGCAAGTTTGGCGGTGGCCCAGTATGGCAACACAATACAATCGTGTCAACTTGGGCTAAATGTTTAGACGAGTTAAATATTTCTCATCAAGTTGAGCCAAGAAATAGGTATACTGACTCTGAGAACAGGCTGGATATAACAACATATGATCCCACTGGACACTTGACAAAAGACCTGGACATTTCACTTGCTCATCCACATTCTTGTGACATTGTGCAATCAGCTGCCAAAATATCAGGTTATGCAGCTGAGTTGAGAGAAAAACGCAAAATGGCTAAATATGGTCAACAGCAGTCTATAGCAGGATCTGATACAACATGTATTCACTGGTTTTTGAACACTTGGCTTTTGGGGCCCTATGGCTGAAGACTATCTTGATAAGATCTCAAAAATGTCAAAATATGCAAATGGGAGAGCAGCGAAACAGACTTTAGAGATAGATGGAGAAAGCAACTGTCTGTAGTTGTACGGTCTTGCAACTCTTGTGTGATTTTTTAGAAAGTTGTCAAAGTTGTCTAAGTGCAATTTTGATGACTTTCTATATGATAAAGACGTTCAACATTTTGTTCATTGACTATTATTGTATGCATACGTAAAGTTAGCGATTGTTATTAGTAGAGTTCAAATATAATAATCTGTCTGTCTGTCTGTCTGTCTGTCTGTCAATGGTAGTATATTTTCATAAATGAAGTTAGATACAATAGCAAGCAAGGCCTGTCCACACTGGCAACTGGATCGAGATCCGGCTGTCAATGGTAGTATATTTCCATAAATGAAGTTAGATACAATAGCAAGCAAGGCCTGTCCACACTGGCAACTGGATCGAGATCTGATCGCGATCCAAACGCAACGCTGTCCACACTTGCAACTCGATCGCGATTGGATCTTGATCCGTCCGATCCACATCGCGAGATGGTTTCAATCGCGATCCGATCACGATCGGTTGAATCCAATTAGAGATAGTGGGTGTTACCTTCACATATGCTACGCGTGTAGTCGGAACATCTAGCACTCCTCGCTCGTCTTTGTTCTCGCTCACCTGACGTCGCTGTATCAGCACTTTCCACAAGCAAAGAAGCCACATGTATGCATTGGTCATCAGTCACGTGATATCAAAATTAGGCGGAGGTATCGTTTTCAAAGTGCAGTGAGGACGATCGCTATCCCGATCAGATTGCAATCAGCAGGATTGCGATACATTCTGGTCTAGCGTGGACAGGCCTTAAGTACAGTTCACATTGTCCAACTGCTAACAACACGCAAAGTATGTAAGTAAAGGGTCCCTGTTCAACAAAAACTAGCTTATAAGTCAGAGATGTTGCTTGGGAATGCCTGTATCAAGCTGGATGTCTTCCGCAGGAGCACTCTTGCATTGTTTTTCTGAAGCTGGATGACCATTCTCTTTCTCCAGTGGTCTTTAAAGTTTGCTCTGTCCGGTTTTCCACATTCATCCGTGGATCTCTTTGACAGTTGATCAAGGTAGGCTTCAGCCTGCTTTCTTCATCGACTGAAGTGCTCCATAACCAATGAGACTACTTGAGCTGACATACTTCCAGGTATGTTTCTTTGGCATAACGAGCCTTCTTCCGTTCCTCGCATCGACAGGCTGCAGCCCCATCAGTGGTGGCAGAAGTTGGAAATATGTTAAAACTCCAGGGGTGTGCCATTGCAATATCGAGCTGTACATTAGAGCCAGCCCCTGTGTCAAAAACTGAGATGTCAGGACGACTGTCAGAAGTGGAGTATCTGTCCTTTGGTTCTTTTGCGATGGTGGATTTTGAGATGACTTAGACAGTCAGACCACACAGACATGATGCAATTATGTGTCTAAACTGGTTCTCCCCCTGTCTTGTAAGTGATCTGACGATAACTGCTAGTGTCAGTCATGGATTTACCACAGTTGCAAATCTGAATGTTGTCACTGTATGGTAAAGGAAGACCAAGCCTCAAGAGAGCCGCCAAACAAAGTTTGCATGAGCTGAGTACGAACTCTCTTGATGCTGGTATTGCAGATAACCAAGAACCTGCGTCTTTACCTTGCACAGATCGAAATCTTGCTTCATCTCTGAGAGTGGTAGCATTTTCCAGCCATTTAGTTGCTTCTGCCTTGTTTCTTTCCATTGTTAGCTTATGCTGAAGTTTTCTTGGTGACGACAACACATCTACTAACAAGATTGAGATTCTGGCAAGATTGACTGGAGAATGTGAGAAATAGAACTTGCTGGTTGTGACGCTGATATGATTTCATCTACTGCTGGCTTTAATTCTGGAAAATGGTTTGCGAACACATTCAATGAATGTACCTAAGAAGCCAGGAAAGCTGATGGTGCGATCAAGCTGACCAGAGGCAAACTGAATCTACCAAATTTGATTGGCAAGGTTACCTGGTTCCACAAAATATCATCCAAAGAATCACAACCTATTAGGGCAGTGAATGTTGATCATGACTGGAAATCATTAATTTTAGCAGCTGACTGGAAAGGTGTGGAGGAACAGAACGAGCCAAATGATTGATCCTGGGTACATGACAGCAATGAAGTAAGAGCATTGCACTCTGAATGTTGTCTAGCTTTGTTAAGTTTTCACAAAGGTAAGATCCAGACTGCTCTGATGCAGACCATGAATTCTGCATAAACTGATTTGTTCCTACTGGAACACCTAAGCTAAGGTGCCATCTGATTTGACCATGATGGAGATCAATGAACTGATCTCATTGGGCACTGTGGTAGAGCAGTAGATCTCGCATTTTGAGTTTGCTATTTCCAAGTGGACTGTGCAAAACTGAGCTCGAAGACTTTCCAGGGCTGTGACGACTTTCAATGGTGGTCCCAAGAGGAAGACATCATCAAGGTAAGCCAATATTCGGATCTTAGGGTTCTCCTTTTGAATCTCTAACAGAGTTGGATGTATTGTTGTTGAAAACAAAGCTGGATCCAAAAGATCTCCTTGATGAACGCCCTGTTGTGAGTTAAGAACAATTAGCTTGTTCTCTTGAATGAAAATCAGGGAACTGACGTCAAGATACATTTGTTGGACATGATGGTAAATGTCTGGAATTGTTGTTGACACCTCTTTCAATAGCTGAACTCTATCCAAAGAATTGAATGCATTCTTGACATTAGTTTTGAGCAACATCCATTCAGGATTTGATTTTAGAAGTAACTGAACATGGTGTGCAAGAACCTCAGACCCACATTTATTTGATGCGCCATGTTGAAGGGGCTAAAGAAATCAGCAAATGTATGCTTTTCTGTAATCAGATAGGTTTTTGCTGTCAACTGACGTAGTGTTTCCTCTATTGCTATTGGCCGAACATCTCCATTGGACTTTTGTAGAGCAATCAGGCGAGATGATGATAACAACTTGATTGCTTCTCTGGGTATAATCCCTTGGGCAATAGCAGTGCAAGCATTGTGTAGAAGATCTGCCATCTCCTCAGATTCGGTCAGAATTTTAAAATGTTTGTACCGCCATCCTGATGGCTCAGATCTGTCTGTCTGTCTGTCTGTCTGTCTGTCTGTCAAATTTTCATATATTTTATACATCAAAGCTAATACAGGTGAAACTAAAGTAACAGCTAATGAACAACAAGTGTCACAACTACAATTACAATTACACAAATAACAAGTAGCATTAAAAAGCTCCCCTACAGTCTGTCTGTCTGTCTGCCTGTCTCTCTGCCTGTTGGTCAAAGGTACACTATTGAGAACAAACTTTAAGCATACATTAGGGCGTTTTTACTATTTTTCATGGGACTGTCTGATATGTCAAGTATTGTAAAATACTGATACTAGAGTTTTATATGTGTGTCTGTCTATTTGTCCATCCACTCTTCTACCTGGTCTCTTTTGTCCATTCTTCTATTCGTCCTTTGTCTGTTTCTCCCATCTATTTGTCTTGTCTGTCTGTCTAGTTTCTTCCTTTGCATCTTTGACTCATTTTCTATTTACTCCTTTTCCTCTGGTCCCTTCCTTTGGTGTGTGTGCGTGCCCTTGTCTATTTGTTTGTTTATCTTTCTGTGAAGCTACTGTATATTAGCCTCGAAGTTCCAGACCGTCTCCCAAAAGAAAATGGGAAACGGTCTGGATCAACTTACGATCAAACCGAGTTTGGAAGTAGACGTAGTTACTTAAGAGAAATGGAAGGGTTGTAAGAGTCAAAAACACCTCTTTAGATAATAGCGCTATGCCACCCATGTGACAATAGAAGATCGATTACTACATTTAGAGGTGTGTTCAAACAAGATGGGTGGTAATCAATCGCGATGGTGGCAAATCTGCAGCGGTCCGCTGTTCGGGATGCATTGAATCAATTTCGAGAGCCTTGGCGTTGTTTCAAAGGCACAGTCCAGTGCAGTTTTACATCACGAAAGACGCGCACGTTCATGCAATCAATTACGAGCTGTCTTTACACACAATTATTGTCAATGCCTTTGCCAGAAGCCGTGAATGTCATTACAGAACTTTTGACGTTCATTGGCCGCCACTTTAGTGGCAGCAGCTTGCTGATTGGCTGACTCGGATCACTTCCAAACTCGGTTTGATCAGAAGTTGATCCAGACCGTCTCCCATTTCTTTTGGAAGACGGTCTGGAACTTTGAGGCTACTGTATATGTACTTTAGATTGGTGTACAATTGATCTAGCTGTATTTTCAACACTGTTTCAACTATTTGTGTAGTGAATGGTATGAACCATTTGCAATGATGGCTGTAGAAGAGGGTTCTGTTATTGCTGGTATGCTGGTTGGGCTTAATGTAATTGACTGTAATCTGTGTTTGAAAGGAGAAGATCTAGATAAACAGGCATGTTTTGTTATCAGCAGTAATGTCAATCTCTTAATTTCTATTCTAGTCATTGTTTTTAGGTTAGTGTCATTGACTTCAGTTTGTATCTTAAAGATGGAAATTATTTAGAAAGACCTGTTGAGTCTGAGGCTGATGCTCGGTGAATCAATGCGGCAGGAGTTGCTATAGGTAATTAGTAATATAATTTGTATGTCAGGGCAATGTTTGACATGCCGGAGGATCCAAACTACAGAATGCTGCTGGATCAAAAAGCATATCTTGAAGAACTTAATAGCAAGTTGAAGTAAGTTTTTATACAGTGTGTATATGTGCAGTTACAGGTAAAAATTCATGTTTTGAAGGGTATCACTTTCTAATATGCAGAAGAAACTAGAGGCTACTGAAAGAGTAAATGCCAAATTGGTCTCTGAGGTGCGTTTCTTAACATTGAGTTATTTCTAGTTATAATTTGGGTTTAATTAATTTTATTAATTACCTCACATAGTAGGACATGCCATTTGTAAACCGAGGGTTAGCAGAAAGGTTGACCAAGACATCCTGCAACTGCAAGGGCACACCTATATAAGTGAGGTAGCCTTGAAACTTCAATGATGTCATTGATCATCTCATAAAAGGTTTATGGAATGTGGACTTTCACCAAGAAGAAGACTGGAAGACCTACACAGTACATTGTGAGGTGTTTTAGAAGAATCTGATCATTAATTGCAAGACACATTGCCATGTAGGATTATGGATGATGATGAGAGTGAATCTGGTGAAGATGATGAAGCAGAAATTAATGATGAGATTGATCATACATACGTAGGTATAGACTTGCAGTAGGAAACTGGTGCAACAGCAAATTTAGTACAGTGTTTGAGTTATATGAATATGTAGTTTGTGTTGGATCAGAGGATCTATGTGTGGGCAATGGATGTTGCAGTTACTTCATTGCCCCCATAAGGACATACCCTTATACCTCGAGGTACTGTATAAAGGTATAGTCTGGTAACCCTTGCATTATAATGGCATGCCCTTCTATGTGAGGTAATATGTTAGTATGTATCTGCTTGATAGCTTTGGGATTTTGCAGTTTGACATTTTGCTTATCTGAACTTTATACTTTCATTTCTATATTTTCTGTCCTGAAGCCATTCTGCAACTGCATGTTCTCTCTATCTTTCCCTGAATTGGAGCTGCTAACTGCGTCTCCTATTGACCTATGGATTTTCTGTGATGAGTCACTGCAACTGACACTCTACACTAATTCTGTATTTCCTTAATTAATTCATGGGACTAAAAATTATGATTTCATAGAGCTTCCAAGAACAGATATCACGTACTTAATGACTTCATTTGAAGATTCCAATAATGATGACATAGACTTTAGTTTCTTTTTCTTACCATGTCAATCAACAGCAGCAATCCCATGTCGTAAGCTGCAGATTGTTTGTACTGCGTGTTTCACCCAACACTTATTTGATTACATCAGACTTGTTCTATGTCCAAAGCTGACTTCCATTAATTGCTTTGGGTTTGGTGGTAATTATTCATGTCTTGACTGTATTAGCTTGCTGACATGCAGGCAGATGTTACATCATTGCAAGTCCATCGTGATCAGTTACAATCTGAAAGAGACATGACAACAGAGAGTCATCGAAAACAAATTGAAGTTTGTTTTGGTCAGGCTTTTGTGATGGAGATTGAGATTGTATATTTGCTATTACAGAATGCATTGTGTGATATTACAACAGAAAGAGAGACATATCAACAGTCAAGGTAGTTGTTATAGTTGTACAGTAGGTCTTTCTAACACACAATCATGGCTTTGTTACAATTGACAGAGAAGGATTGAATGAATTGTTTCTGCAGGCACAGAAACAACTGGAAGCAGAAACAAGAGCAAGAGAAGTATGAAGGAAGTGTTGCAATTTGGTCTACAAGTTGTAACTTTCTTCTTTAGGAAGCTGAGAAAGATGCTGCACTTCAATCAAACATGCGGCAGGAGTGTGAAGTGTGTTGCAAACATGTGGGTCATTTTGTTTGTGTAAACCAGCTTGCACGTGGCAGGTAGCAATGAAACTGTTGGAGAAAGACATTCATGAAAAACAAGATACCATTATTGCCTTAAGAAAACAGTTAGAAGATGTCAAGTCACTCAACTTAGGAATGCACCAGAAATTGCAGGTAGGTTTGATGTGTTGGCACTGCTAATATACATGTAGTTGTTTATAAGTGATATGTTTTGTGCAATCTCAAACCAAATCTATATTTTGCTATCAGTTGGAGTGGTATGATGTATTTAACTTAAATATTTACATTGTGCATGTGAATTGATAAATTAATGACATAACAAGAAATTATATCTTAAGGATTTATGGGGTGAAAATGACTAATTTGATAGATTGTATTTTTGCAAATAGTAGTTTGTGCTTGTTTAGTGAGTTAGTTGTTTCCATTGCTACCCTCTGTAGTTGTTGAGTCTGTACTTAATTAAGCGGTAGTAATTATCTTCGAATAACAATTTGGGGATCTGGGCAGGTTGCAAGACACACTGGTAGTTTATTGGTCACGCATTCCTATGTAGTCAATATTGGGGAATAGACATTTTAGCCTTGTCTTAGATTGAGTTCCTGAAGTCTAATAAATAGGCCCACCAGTGTACACACACACACACACACACACACACACACACACACACACACACACACACACACACACACACACACACACACACACACACACACACACACATGCACGCTTCACTTCACACTGCGTTCATTCCAATGAGGAACGATGCAGGCCAATGTCACCATAGGCTATATCGGAGGAGTGGATGTTCTCTGACAGCAGAAACGTTTGTGGTTGTGGAAGCCTTGTTGGCAGAATGTTTGATGACAGTACTGACGTTGACTAGTCAGGGATTGACCATGTTTCTGTCTCTGGTGGTTTACAAGGCCGGCATGATTTACAGCAGTAAAGCTACAACCATCAAAGCGGCAGTGTAGAGCAAACTCTGATGTCGTTTGCCTTGCTTCGCGGCGACGTTTCTGCTCTTCCTTGCTGTGTTTCTCTTGTTCTTCCTTCTTGAAATTTACTTCCTGTGTGGTAGCCCAGATCTGATTCCTCCACTCATTCCTATCTTCTGCTAGTATCCTCCAAACCCCATCAAGATTGCAATTCCTTAAATTCCTAAGTACCAAATCGTTCCATCTCATTCTCTGGCCTCTGACTGAACGTCTACCTTGGGGTGATGCACACATCAAAAGCTTCCTTGGTAGACGACACTCATCCATGCGCAAGATGTGACCCAATAACCGAAGACGTCTCTGTCAGCATGGTGGAGATTTTGTAGGTTGGCTATCTTTCTGATGGAGGTGTCTCTCTTGCCGTCCCATAGGGACACTCCAATGATGGAGCGGAGGCTTCTCATGACAAAGCTCTGTAAGCGATGTATCTGCGGCTCCAGAAGTACTGCTGTTTCCAAACCATATAAAATGGTGGAAAGAACTACAGAGACAAAGATGTTCAGCTTGGTACTAGACTTGATCTTCCTCTGGTGCCAAAGGATGCGGTTAAGTGACCCATATGACTGAGATGCTTTGGTTATTCGTGTTGATATTTCAACATTTTTGGAGCAATTATTAGAAAGATAACTTCCAAGGTACTGAAAGGATGGTACCACCTCAATTGGATCACAATCAGGATGCAAAGAAATGGGAGATAGAGAATGGGCATCAGCTCCAGGTAGGACAGCTAGAAGCTTGATCTTCTTGTAATTGATGGTAAGCCCCATGTGATGGCAAGACGAATCCAGAGATTTCAGCAAAGAGAATAGACTTTCATAAGAATCAGATATCAATGCCATATCATCAGCATATTCAAGGTCTGACACTACACCTCTATGTAAGCTTCTTCCTGTTTCCTACCAGGTCAGCATCCAGAAGATATGACAAGCACACACCTACATCTGGTCGGCGATCAGTAATGACAAGTCGAATCACAGAGTCAAAGTAGAGGTTGAGTAAGGTTGGAGCAAGTACACAACCCTGTTTGACACCACTAGAAACAGAGAAATGATCTGAGATTTTACCATAGGTCCTTACAGCGGCAGAAGTGTTACTCTGCAATGCTTCAGTGATTTTGAGCAGCGTAGATGGCAAGTGGTAACAACACTGAAGAACAGACCAGAGAGCTGCTCTATTGATTGAATCGTAGGCCTTACGAAGGTCTACAAAACAGATGTATAAAGGACGATGGTACTCCCTGGCTTTTTCCATCAACACTCTGAGAGAAAAGAGTTGGTCGGTGCACCCTCTGCCCTTGCGGAAGCCACACTGGTTCTCACGCAAGAGGGCGGTCCGCTCTGGGTTTGATCCTGTTTAATATAAAACGAGTAAAAATCTTGCTGGGGATGCTCAAGAGGGCAATGCCTCTATAGTTGTCGCACTTGGAACGACTTCCCTTTTTGTGAAGAGGGACAATGAGGTGGTTTAACCAATCTGAGGGGATACTCTCGCTGCTCCAGATGAAATTGAACAGTGAAGTGAGCCAGCAGATGGTTTCGTCTCCTGCCAACTTCAGCAACTCAGCAGATATGCCGTCATCTCCTGGAGCCTTACCATCTCTGAGCTGTGCGATAGCTACTTGAATCTCATCTTCAGATATGGGCTGGGACAAGTTTTCATCATCTGGGAATAGTTCTGTGTAAGATGGTGTGGCAGCAATGATGTCGGGTAGTGCATCGGTATCCAACTGGCAGCTTGATGAGCAACAATTACACACTTCTGCAAAGTGTTCTGCCCAACATTGAAGCTTGTCGATGTCACTTGAAAGAATGGATCTATTCTTTGCTAGGATGTTGGATGATGAAGGCTTGGATGCCTGTTTCTTAAGTAGCCTGAGCTCTTTGACTACGCTCCCACCACAACCTAGTTGCTGTAACATGTTTGCTTTCTTTTCAGCTTCTACTGCTCTAGCACTCCACTAGGCATTCCTTGCTTTGTCAGCAGCCACCTTGGTTAAACTTCTCAGTCTGCGATACTCTGCCAAGGCATTTGGATGTTGCTGATCATCAATACTAGATATGTTCCGTAGGTGTAGCCACGCTTCTTTCTTCTTCCTGGAGAGGTTTTCTCACTTCTTCTGTGATCCAATCAGCCTCCTTCTTTGGCAAGGGTGGTAGGTTGCCACTGGCTTCCTGGATGGCTGACTTGAAGGAGGCCCACTCATCCTCAATACAAGGTGAACATGGGCTAGGGGTAGCATGGTGGCTGACATAAGCATCTGCGAGAGATGCACGAAAGGCTAATATTTTGTCCGATGGTAAAAACTTGGTCTGTCAAGGAGGAGGATGATGATACTGACGACGCTTTGTTTTAATCTTGAATCGAAAGGTGGAGATGACGAGCTCATGGTCTGATTGATGATAAGCTCCCCCGTAAACACGCGTGTCCATAACGGAAGAACAATGCTTGGCACTAACTAGTATATAGTCTGTGACATGACCAGAGTTGGAACGGTCACCATTGCTATGCCAAGTATACTGATGTTGTAACTTGTGCCGAAACCAGGTGTTGGTAATAAGAAGTTCGTTGGTGACACAAAGATCCAACCACCGTTTGCCGTTTCCATTAACTTCACCTACCCCATGAGGACCAAGAACTGTATGCCAAGTGTTGGTGTCTGTTTCTATTCGAGCATTGAAATCCCCTAGAATAGTGACCGTGTCTGTTACTGGAATGGTTGCCATTGCAGAATGCAATTCGTTGTAGAAATCCTCAGACGGTTGATTGGCTTCAGTTGTTGAGGTGATAGGATTAATCAGAGCATAGGTAGAAAAACTGTGATGTAGGAGAGATGTGATTTCAAACGGATATACATAATTCTCTCATTGATGGGCTTGAAAATACTTCCAGCTGCTTCCCAAGCTACTCGAGCACGGGGAGATAAAACAATGGCAACTCCACCAGAATGTGAAGAGTCAGATCCCGAGTGAAGAATGGTGTAAGACTGCATTGAAGTAGTGCCATGACCCCGCCAGCGTCACTCAGAGAGAGCCAGCAAGTCAATACGTTTGTGAAACATTGTTCTAACAATTTGACGAAGCTTGAAGCTTTGAGAACTAAGAGAACCCACAGATTGAACATTCCAACAAGCCAGTCTAGTCTTGCCTTTTTCGTGAAGAAAGGCACACGATTTAGACTTTGTAGTGAGCTTGGTTTTGAAGGCTGCTGTGTTCTGTTTATCACGAAATGAACACGGAACAGATTGGGACGCCAACCCAATTGACCCACGTTGTGCCATTAGCAGGGCCTTAACCCAGTATCCGGGGATTACCAACGCGGAGGTTGCACAACAAAATCCACACACACACACACACACACACACACACACACACACACACACACACACACACACACACACACACACACACACACACACACACACACACACACACACACACACACACAAATATGGCATGACTTGAAAGACACAGTTAGTCTACGTGATCGTGCTCGAGTCAACTCCATATCTGCTCAACACACGGGATCATGGTGCGGGCAACTTCTAATTGCAATTTGGGCCTCGCCATGCCTCCCAAGGAGTTTATACTATCTTTGCATTATTGTTTGTATTCCCCATCCAATGCTGGTTTTAAGAGATGTGCTTGTCTCTTGATCAGTTTGGTGACCATTTGGGTGATGTGGCCACAGCAAATTTAAGAATTTGAATACATGATGCTCTTGCTGATTTATTGTTTCATGCTCTTCGGGCTGATAACTTTAACTGCAGGAAAGAACAATGTTGCGGAAGTGGCAGCTCCACAAGGCCAGGTGATATATTTCACCCTGATTTTGATCAAGGACGATCAACATGCTTTGACATTACAGTGAGAAAGTCTCTGCAGCCGCTATATCTTGTTCAAGCGGCACACCATGCTGGTGTTGGTGCAGAGGCAAGAGAGTAGGACAAAGACAACCATCGTGAAAGTCATGTAACAGCAGTTGGCGGTGTCTTCCATCCCTTGGTCTGTAAATCCTTGGGCCTGTGGCCACTCTTGCTCTCGTTTACATGAAGCCCTTGGTTACTGTTCGTGGACTGTGTCTAGTGTGCTCTAGTCTTTTTTTGCTGCAACATCGTCAAGGAAGATTGTCTGCTTACTATTGTCGTGCAAACTATTTTCAGTATTGGTTTATAAGTGTTTTCATTCAGCCATCAGTACTCTTCTGGCCACATCGTCGAGTTTTAAGGCTCAATTGTTTAATAGTTGATGGAGCTGTACTTAAAGGTCTTGTTTCTCAATTTTTCAGTGGTACTGTGCTAGTTACAAGCTGTGTTTGTAACTTTTGAATGTTCAAACTTATTCAAATAACTGAATTGCAAGAATTGATTTCTACTGTGATTTCAAATCAAGTAAGAATAGCAGTGGTCGCTTTGAAAAGTTTGATGGAAATAGTTGTTGGATTTGTTTAATTAAAGGGGAACTACCATGAAATTACAAGTATTGTTCTCATGATAGTACTAAGTGCCCTGACTCTATTGGTACCTTTCTTTCTTAATACAACTCTTTCTGAATGGAGAAATTGAGCTTCGAACATGGGGGCGTAACCTTATGGCAGTCGCCATTTTGAAATGATGACGTAGCAATATCTTACTCGCGTATGTTGCTCTGTGTAGCGAGGATATATTGAGGGTCAGTCAGAATTTGAAAGGATGTAGCATCTAATAACACAGTATCTTGGATGCTCACTAAGAACGTCCTTGGGTGTGAGCCGTCTACGATGCGTGGTAATGTCATTTACTATTACCTCAGGCCATACGCGTACAAGGTTGACTAGGCGGAACAAATGCCGTGACTGAAAACGACCTGATACGGTCACGCTGACTGAATAGGGCATGTTGTAATGTGCAAGTAGAGACTATAATTTCACTACGTAGAAGTAATATTGCAGCTAGTTTACTGCCGTTGACTTGTGAGTTGTCCATTACATTACAAAGAATGGTTTACTGTATTGCGTTCGGTTGCAACAACAAGGACGGAGATCGCAAACGTGGTGTGCGCTTTCATCACTTACCTCTTAGGAACAAGCCTCTGCTGAAACAATGGCTGACAAAGCTTCGATTACAGAATCCTCCTGTTAGACGTAGTAGCTTGGTCTGCAGTGAACACTTCAAACCGGACTGTTTTCAACGAGATTTGCAAGCAGAATTACTGGGAACAAAACCACGAATTCACCTCAAGCCAGATGCTGTCCCAACAATTTTCACTTTCACCTCCAAACGAAACAACGATCAACAGGACAGAAACGAAGACACAATCAGGTTACTATTTACTGTCTGTTTCAATCAACCTGTCACTTAGAGCAGACCCTGTTGATGTAGGCCCTTACTGAAGTAATGAAACAACATGCTAAGGTTGCTAGAGTGCCTGACTCTGATGATGATTATGAGCACCACCAAGAAATCGACAAAGAAAAGAATTCTCCTGGAACCAAAGCACGTGAATTTTGTGATGCTTCAACGCAATATGATCTTAGAGACCTGGCTGAAACAAAGGAACATTCATACTGTGTGAGAAAATCTTCACCAATTCCCGAGGACATGCATTCTAGTCAACTTCAGCCACCACAAATTGCCCCATGGTTAGTAACACCAGTAACTGACAGTTGTCAGTCCACAGAGTCTGATGAAGAGGCATATTCTCCTAATACAGACAGTGAAACAGAGAAATACTGCGTCTTTGACACATCTTGTACTTCACAAGATTCGGATATCGAAATGGGTGGTCAAGAGGACCAAAAATTCATTGTTTTCAGAAATTCCTTGAGTGAACTGTTCCGATTCTGCCCAACATGTGGCTCTTCTGTAGTCAGCCAATCAGAATCAACAAGTGGAACAATGTTAGTAGTAAAAATGGAGTGCTCAAAAGGGCATAATGTAAACTGGCAGTCCCAACCACTTGTTGCTGGTCTACCTGCCGGAAATCTTATAACCGCAGCATGGATTCTGTTGTCAGGAGGAACATTCAGCAAATTCAGCCACTTTGCTCAAATCATAAAATTGCAATTCATCTCGGAATCATCATTTTATCGATTGCAAGATGAATACCTGTGTCCTGTGGTTAACGAAACGTGGAAAAGTCACCAGGAATCTATACTAGAAAACTTCAAAGACAACCCTTTACACCTACTGGGAGATGGACGATGTGACAGCCCTGGATATTCCGCTAAATATTGTACATATACTCTAGTGGAGCAAGATACAGGGCTTATTGTTGATTTTCAGTTGGTGCAGGTCAGCGAAGTTTCCAATTCTGTTGGGATGGAAAAAGAGGGGTTTCTACGATCAGTCAATGAGCTAGTAACTAAAGGATTAACTGTGGCTCAAATTGCTCCTGATAGACACCTGCAGATAACGTCTGTCATGAAAAAGCAGTTCCCTGATATAGATCATCAGTATGATGTTTGGCACGTTTCAAATCAAAAAGTTAACCCAACTGGGTAAGGCAAAGGGCTGTAGTAACCTTCTTCCATGGATAAGATCTGTGGCAAATCACTTGTGGTGGTCATCAAAATCATGTAATAGACAGGCTGAAAATCTAAGAGAGAAATGGATTTCTATTATTTACCATACAATCAATGTCCATTCATGGGAGAATGCTACATCTTTTGGCAAGTGTGAACACAACGAATTGTCACTTGAAGAGAGCCAACGAAAGCAGTGGTTAAAGAAATGTTCTCTTGCACATGATGCACTGAAGTCGGTAGTCCTAAACAAGAAGCTTTTGAAAGACCTTGACAAGCTAACAGACTTCAGCCACACTGATAATTTGGAAGTTTACCATGCTCTTCTCACTAAATATTGTCCTAAGAGGCAACATTTCAGCTACAAGGGGATGCTTGCAAGAACACAGCTGGCTGCACTTGATCATAACCACAACACAGGAAGAAGGCAAGCTACCACTAGCAGTGGAGAAGTGAGATACAAGATGGTTTTTCCCAAACCTACCAAGATCTGGGTTGCAAAGCCCATCACTGAATCAAAGAGCTACGGCTATCTGCAAGGAATCCTTAAAGCAGTTTTAAATAAACGACAGCTGAATCCACAACCTCTTTGAAAACACAAAGCCAGACAACCTCCAGTGATTTTACCAGCCAACATTGCCACCTGTGAAAGACCACTCAAGGAAACATACAACTATGGCATATAAACGCTATAGCATGTATAAGATGGGACATTAGTTGACACGGATTCTTAGAATTAGGTAGTTACAAGCATTATTGTCAAAATCATGTCTAATCATGATGCTCCCTAAACCCCACGTACACTTCGCCTTCTTCTGGGAAAGGTCTTCTAATAGCAAAACTACACATGATGGTATGACCATTTTAGCACGCCTGCCCAGTTTCGTAGGAGCCCAATGTGTGAACTGCCTGTATGCTGTCGACCTCAAAAGCCTGTAAAGTGAAAGACAATAAACAAAATGGCAATACCGTACGCACTTGTGTCAAGAAACCTGTGATTCAGAGGTTCTGTGAAGGAATCTTCAGTGACATCTACCACTACGGACACAGCAGTGTGCAGAACGTCGTAGTTGAGGCAGACAAGCTCAAAAGTTGCGTGTTCTACCACACACTGTAAACCACAGAGTCTCTAACTTAGCGCGTCAAACTCTTGGCAGCAAAGGCAGTGGGCATGACAACACACTGACCGCATGTGCACCAGTTCGAGTTGACCAAGCGCTCGGGGATTTCGTCCCCTGTGTCCAAATCAATTTCATGAGAGTTTCCCGAACTCGAACTGCTCTCAGCGTCATCACATTCGGGCTCAAAACTGTACGGAAGCTACGCCATATACTCTGATGACAACACATGTGCAATCGGTAAGATATTCGTACGTCTTCATCTCAAAATGGCGACTACCATAAGGTTACGCCCCCACGTTGGAAGCTCAATTTCTCCGTTCAGAAAGAGTTCTATTAAGAAAGAAAGGTACCAATAGAATCAGGCCACTTAGTACTATCGTGAGAACGTTACTTCTATTTTCATGGGAGTTCCCCTTTAAAAATGCAAATGAAGAGAATACTTTGGTTAAGCAGTTGAAACTTGATGACATGTAACTATTATTTTATGGCTGTTGCCTTTGTTTTTAAACTGTTTATAATGTTATTTGTCTGGAACTTATGTTGGGCTTTTCAATTTGTACTGCACTAATCAGTCCAGCTGACTTTGATATTGTGAAGACAGTCCTGGTATGTTCTGTGAAGCAGAACTCATAGGATTGATTTTAAGTTTTGTGTGGAATGCAATTTACAGAAAATTATGGCAAATTTAATTGATTGATTTTTGGTTTGAGGTGTTGGTTGTTTGTGACATAATTATATACAATTGTATTTCTTGCCTTTTGATGTACAGTAGACACACAAGCAGAAGAGTGTATAGAATGATATGCCTGCCTAGAAGTAGAACAAATGGATGGCACATTATTTGGTGTTGATTAGTATCATGAACACAAATTGATGTGTTCACAAAATATATTGGTGACCTGTGTAGTTGTTTCTGTGTATGTCATTTTTAACACTTGATGAGTGAAAGCAAACTTTGTTAAACCTGTACATCCTCTTTGAATTGATGTCAAATCTTTGTGCTATTCAGCATCATAGAGTGGTTAGTTTGTCTGTCTGTGTGTTGATTTTCTTCTAGGCTTCACAGGTTACAAGTAGGAGTAATGAAGAAAAGATGCAAAACCTGGAAGAGACTGTAAGTCGTCTGAGCAATCAAGCAGAGCAACTGAGTGCGAGGTTGGTGACTGTGTTACATGGGTTGCCACTGATTTCAAAATAATTATTGTAGGAGTTGGAATTATAGAGCTAGACACACTCTACTCTATTTTCTATTTTACCGAGTGCAAATTACACTTCTCAGCTAAGATTCTATTACCCCTACTAAATCTATTACACCTATTAAATGTCCCCTACTAGGCTACATGAAACATGAATCAGTCAGCTTTATAATGGTGAGCCAATGCAACATCGTATTACGTATAGATTACATATGCTCAAACAGAGGGTTTATGAATGTGACTTCTGATTCTGATTCCTGATGCTTGTCACTGTACTGTCTTACTACTCTGCTGAATTCAACTTCTGTAGAGCCTGTCATACTGATTCTTATACAGCCAAAGCTGATAATTTGAGCATAGCCCTTTCCTTCATGATTTGTTTGTAGTACTCCACGTATTTTTTTGTAGGTACTAGTTTAAATCAGAAATTTGTAGGCTAAATAAAGGTAGAAAAAATGATGGATGTAACTTATTAGGTGATTATATTGTGTATTGTGGAGAAGTGTTTTAGTGTCTCTCTTGTTTTGTTTTTTAGTTATACAGAGTCTGAATCTAATCGTTTATCATTGGAAGAGACTCTTTCTAATGTTAGCCAGCAAATGACTGCTGTAGAATTGAAAAAGTAAATTTTCATTTCTCTGACAAGGTTTGTCATTTTTATGACTCAATAGTTTTCTAGATCAGAACTAGAAACAGAGCTGACTACTCGAAAGGAATGGATAGACAAGCTGCAGGTTGTATGATGTCTTTGTATTGTTTGCTGCTGTGCTAAGAGTCATATTTATGGTAGGTCAATTTCCAGAAAGAGCATGACAAGGGAGTTAAGCTTCAATCTCAACTTGAAGCCAAAACAAAACTGCAGCAGGTTTTTAATTAACTGTGTAACTGCTGTACTTTGTAATGACTGTTATTTCATGTAAAAGGAGTACGACAAGCTGCACCAGGAGTACACAGAATTACAAACTGTATGTCACGAGCAGGAAACTGTGAGTGTTATTAAGCGTTTGTTTTGTGGCAATTAGCTTGCTGATTAACATGTACTGCATTTTGTAGGCTCTTGTTGAGATGGGTGATCATCTTCGCCAGTAAATGGATCTGTAATTTGTGTGTAAGTTAGTGATAATGTTTGTTATTCCATGTTAGATCAAGAATGCAAGTCAGTGACCTAAAACAAGTAACAGACACTATGAAGGTGTGGGGAAAGTCTTTCTAGCTTTTCACTATTTTACCGTATGATATCTTTAGGATTATCAATGGGCAGATGACAGGAGCATCACTGATTGTCAGCAATGCAAGAAACCGTTTTCTGTAGCACGAAGAAAAGTATGTAAACTATTTTCTGGGTCTTTTCTTGTAACTAGAATAATAGATTGATGTTAACGGCATTTACTCTATATTTCAGCATCATTGCCGAAATTGTGGTGGTGTTTTTTGCTCCTCTTGCTCTGACAACACAATGCCTTTGCCATCATCTGCCAAACCTGTTCGAGTGTGTGATTCTTGTCATGATGTGCTGTTGCAACGTTACAATGTCACATAAGCAGCATCTTCCAATGCATAAGTGGAGTGACATGTTACAGGATTTCTGGTTGCGCGCTTCTGAATTGTGTATTGTCTGACATATGACTTGATAGCAGTTTCTTTTTTATGTACCTGTATGGTTTGATATGTGGTGTTGTAGAAAACTTTGTAAGCTTTGAGATATGAATATAGTTGCATATGAACGCCATGTTTCCAGCTTGTTGCCTTGACTAGGTTTCCTGACCTTTGTGTCCCTTTGTGATTTATCAATGACATTTATAAGTTATAAGTTAAAAGGACAAGTTTTATCTCAGACGACTAGCTCTACTGACACTGATGCTTACTTTGATGTTTGAGTTTACACCACAACCAGTTTAGCATCGTGTTGCAGAAACACGAGCTCAAGAAAAAGAGGAAATACGAGGAATGGATACGAAGAGTGGAACAAGCAAGCACCATTTACACCTCTTGTGTTCGCTTGCAGTGGTGGGGTCAGCAAACTAACAAGTACTTTTCTTAATCGATTATCATTACTCCTTTCTGAAAAAATGAAAACAAGCTACAGCATGACTATTCCTTGAATCCCGTGTGGAATTTTGTTTCCTTTGCTGAGCATCCATCATATGTCTACGTGGCAACAGATCAACATTCCAACATTCGAATTGGGTTTGGCTGAGAGTCGCATGCTTTCCTGAACAGTGACTTGATAACATTGATTTATCAATATCAATATGTTATACCTTTATTGATACCGGTACAGTAGTAGTTCAGCAGCAGTAGTGGATCTTACATATGTAGTTATAGGTACAATTTTTTTCAAAGACATTTGTCACATACAAGGGGGTTCTGGCTCATTTTGTATATTTATCACTAGCTATGGATCAGCATTAATAGCATCGAATGTTTTGGATGTGTCAACATTTAATAGTTTCTGAAAATCATTCCAATATATTAGAGTCTAAAATTTATAGATACCATGCATTCAGAGCTAGTTATAAAACATTAGTATATAAAAGACCGCTTCTGGTGCACTTATTTCTGGTAGTATGTCAGATATAGTCTTGGCATTCCGATCGCGGTGGCTCTCGCTCATGTTCCTCGATCTGTAAGATTGTTACTTGCCCAAGTACTGGCTATTGAACTCGAGCATGGATATTCGGATGGACTTCGGGCTTTGCGAGATTGTATATCTTTGCAAAGTGCATCCTTAGAACACCCCCTTTGGGTGGAAGGAAACAGAGACATGTTGTTTCATCTTTATTGTCTTCTCGTTTAGATCGCTGGCAAGAAAGTCAACTTGTCAATTTATGGAGGGAAGCAAGAAATGATGCAGTTCCTCGTATTTTCAAAACAACTCTACAAAGAAAAGAAACATTACTCGTTCTATCAATCTAGCACAGGAAGGTCGTTATGATGATGCTATACGTGCTCTCATTCCACTGGCTGTGCTCCTCATCATGACAAAAATGCGTTTGATGAACTTAAACAATGTCATCCTGAACGTGACCTCTCTATGTTTCTGACGACATGCCTCCAAGTTTGGCATGTGATTCAACCTCAGTTCTCAGTGCTTTGAAGGCTTTTCCCACAGGTACCAGCCCAGGGGTTCACAACTTAGAGCACAGCACTTGTTGGATGCGGTAGCCTGATCTGTAGCTCCAGCCTCACAGACTTGCCTGGATCAACTTACGAAGTTCATGTGTGTGACACTTTAAGGAAGCTTGAATTCTCTTGCTCCATGGCTTATCGGAGCACCCCTCACTGCCTTACGCAAGAAGAATGGAGGTTACAGGCCAATTGCAGTGGGGAAGTTTTATGGCAATTGGCAAGTCGTATCTGTTGTGCAGCTGCAAAATCACGTTTTCCAGATCTTTGTCGCCATATGGACAAGTTGGAGTGAGAATAAAGGGAGCATGGAAGCTGCTACACTGAACAAGCTTTCATTGAAGAAAATGGTAATAAGGAAGATCTATGTTGTGTGAAAGTTGACATGGCAAACGCATTTAATAATTGTGACCGCTCTTCATTTCTCAACCGTCTTCTAAAAGAAATGCCTGATCTAGTGCCGTGGGTACAATGGTATACATCTGCAGGGGAACTCGGATTTGGTTCACATCGTATATTGTCTACAGCAGAGGCTCAACAAGGTGATCCACTGGGTCCGGCACGGTTTCCTTTGGTCATATTGCAACTCTTGGATGATATTGGTCCTCTCTCAGGTATGCAATTGAATCTATGGCACCTTGATGACGAAGCTCTCGATGGCTCTCGTCATGAGGTTTGCCAGTTATTGAACTCGATGTTGGAGAAAGGCCCTTCAGTTGGTCTCAAGCTCAATTTAGGCAAACATGAAATATTTTGGCCAACAGGTGACCAAATGTTCTCAGAATTACCAACTGCTAAACGTTGAATCTGTTTAATCGAAAGTGGAGTAGAACTTCTTTGTTCTCCAATAATTGGGTCTGATCACTTTTTAGATGAGTACATTAGCAAACGTGTGAACAGTGTTCTTTAAATGCAGATTCATTTACCTGATCTCAACAATTCACAAATTGAGTTCCATCTTCTTCAATCGTGTCTTGGTCTGTGCAAGATCAATCACATTCTTCGAACAGTCCATCCTAACCATACCATGTCTTATTTTACTGCATTTGATGCAGGTCTTCGTCATTCTCTGGAATACTAAATACATGCTTCTTTACCTAATCATGCATGGCAACAGGTGATTTTACCCATGCGTTTGGGAGGTCTTGGTTTCAGACAAGCAAAAACAACTGCACAAGCAGCTTTCATTTCCAGTTGCAATTCTACCCAACAATTTTCATTTTTGTTACTCCAACTATGTTCAGACATTTGGTACGACCTACTTTACAACCAAAACAACATCTGATGCCTCACTTTCTAGATACATACCTGGAGAAGATGAAGCTCACAGTCATTTTAGGAACATTTTTGCTGAGTTTCATAAGGAGGTTACTACAGACTTGTCACCTATGTCTCAGAAGTCTCTACAGTCACAGATAGAGTGTTCCATCTTCGCTAATCTCAAGAAATCTCGCAGCCTTCGAGATAATGCTCGCCTAAACACCGCATCATCGATTCATGCCGCTGCCTGGTTGCGGACAATTCCGAACCCAAAGTTAGGCCTCGCTATGGCTTCGCATGAATTCGTGATTGCAGTCAAACTCTGGCTGGGAATTCCTATCTTTCCAGATTTTCCCAAGGCTATACGTTGCATGTGTGGACATACAATTGATTCATTTGGAGATCATCTCCTTGGGTGTGGTCATGGTTCTCTACGATCCAGACGTCATAATGCTCTTCACGACATCATCTATCACACATTACTTGTTGATGATGCTGGTTCACGCCTTGAGGAGCGTTGCAGTAGCACTTCTTTCAATCGTCCTAGGGATGTCTATCATCCCAATTTACAAACGGCAAGCTGGCTTATTTTGATGTTTCCAGTTGGAATACCATGCAGCCTTCGCACATTACACCATCTTCAACTTTGGCTGGAGCTGCTGCATTTGCTGGAGATAAAGAAAAAAGATGCTCATCATCAGGCAGACGTGGAAGCTGCAAGCGGATGTTTCAACTTTGATAGTTAAAACGTTTGGTTCTTGGACACCTGCTACTTCAGCTACAATAAGAATAATTGCCTCTAAAACGATGACAAAAACTAGACTTTCATTTAGTCAAGTGTTTAGTAATTTGTTAGAACAATATCTGTTCATCTTTGGCAGTTTCATGCTAGAATATTAAATGACAGATTACATTTAGCAGTGGATGTAGAGCGGTGGGATTTACCCACTGTATAAATATACGTGTGTGTGTGTGTGTGTGTGTGTGTGTGTGTGTGTGTGTGTGTGTGTGTGTGTGTGTGTGTGTATACTAGTATACATGGCCCGTCCTTCGTACGGGCAAGATACTGTAGTGTAAAGATAGGTGTGCAGACACGTCACTTGCAATCTTTGTTGCGAGGTCCCGGATGTGCGGAATGAATTTGAATCTTGCTCTTCGCGCTTGTTTTGATAGAAATCGACACACTCCCCGTGTAGCGCTTGCTGCAGAAAACGTGTAGGTTGGATTTGATGCAAATGCAATCAGAATTTGGAGAGAAACGAAAGCGCTAGAACAGTAAGTTTCGTCGGCAAGAGATACTCGATTGCTCAAAGCTTTGTGAAGGACGACGATGCATACAGTCTACACAGAACTGGTGTGGGCGTGTATTCAAATGAACTGGAATGTGTAGCGTTTGCATCATCGAGAAATTTTAGGGGGCAACCCTCAAGAGGGGACCCAGTGCATAATTTTTTACATTTTTTGTGCAAACCTCCCCCTGTGCGTGCCGAGTGTGGGTGCCGATTTCGGTTGCGAACGGACAAAAGACGTGGCCGACAAACGTGAACACACACACAGACACACAGACAGACAGACAATTTAAGCTCTATATTATATATATATATATATATATATATATATATATATATGTATGTATGTATGTATGTATGTATGTATGTAAGTATGTCTCCATTCAGTCTGTGATGTTGTTGCCCTGGTGTACCAAGAATCATCCAATAGGCCCGATTCTTTCAGATCTTTTTTCACATTGTCTCTCCAACGTTTTTGAGGGCCTCCTGGTAGTCGTGAATGGGGTAGCCAGCCGAAAAGAATTCCCTTTAAAATTCTGTATTAAGCCATCCTTGCCAAATGAACCAACCATGCCAGCCGTCTTTTCGCTCCATGTCATCCCATCTTGTTAACAAAGTACTCGTTGAAAGGTGGTCTTTCCACTGCTGGATTATTGACATACCCAAAACAGATCTAACACACCGATTGTGAAGGGTCAATCTTTTTCAAATCACAACTTAGTGGTGTCCAACATTCAGCTCTGTACAAAAAAGCACAGACAAAACGCACAATTCATAACTCCGCATTTTGTTGGTATTGACAGGCTTTTGTTTCCAAACACTTCTGCCTTTAGAGCACCAAAAGCTCTAGATGCTTTCGCATCCTTATTTGTATTTCAGTTGTAGAACAACCCGATGGTGTCATTTAAAATTCTGACAGAGATTCAACAGCCTCATTGCCAACCATCAAAGTGCTCTTGTCATCATCAATGACATCTTTTCATCCTACTAATAACTTGTACACTCGAACCTCCCTAATCCGGACAAGTTATCCCAGCGAACATCAGGTCTTGCGGCTCCGAGGGTACGCACTTTGGCAAGAAACTCTCTGTATAAACACTCAATTCTCAAGCCCTCTTGACTATCACGTGCCAATCATATGACAACGCGTATGTAACGTATGTAACTGTAAGACAAAGTACACCTGTACATTACAGTGTAGTACAAGTGTGTACTGTACACGCATACTGTATACAGAAATAATAACACGTTCACCAAACCTTACACTAAAGTGGTCTGGCATTCCAAGGATATAACACGCAACATGCGTTAGCTATCTCTCTTTTCCGGACATTTCTAGAATCCGGACAGCAGCTGGTTCCATACTGTCCGGATTAGGGAGGTTTAAGTACATAGCAAAATACAACAGAATATCAATTTCTCACAAGATTCTCCTCTACAAAATGTTTGCTCTCAAAATAAAGTAGAGAAGAATACCTACCAATAACTGTAAACTCGCATCATAAAGCACGGTACCAACTCTTCAACAGAAACACACACACACACACACACACACACACACACACACACACACACACACACACACACACACACACACACACACACACACACACACACACACACACACACACACACACACACACACACACACACACACACACACACACACACACACACACACACACACACACACACACACACACACACACACACACACACACACACACACACACACACACACACACACACACACACACACACACACACACACACACACACACACACACACACACACACACACACACACACACACACACACACACACACACACACACACACACACACACACACACACACACACACACACACACACACACACACACACACACACACACACACACACACACACACACACACACACACACACACACACACACACACACACACACACACACACACACACACACACACACACACACACACACACACACACACACACACACACACACACACACACACACACACACACACACACACACACACACACACACACACACACACACACACACACACACACACACACACACACACACACACACACACACACACACACACACACACACACACACACACACACACACACACACACACACACACACACACACACACACACACACACACACACACACACACACACACACACACACACACACACACACACACACACACACACACACACACACACACACACACACACACACACACACACACACACACACACACACACACACACACACACACACACACACACACACACACACACACACACACACACACACACACACACACACACACACACACACACACACACACACACACACACACACACACACACACACACACACACACACACACACACACACACAAATGGACAAATGTCAAGCCCTCCATGTCATTCATGAATGACGTCAACTTAAGGTCAGTTGCAGAGATAGCTCTCCCTGTCTCTAGAGACAGGGTCTCCATGCGCTACGTGGAGGCTTAGGGCCAGCGCTACAATCCACCTGGAGCTTGGCCAGAGTCATCCAGGGGCACTGACTGTGGTGTAGCTTTGGGACTGGACACCAAGGTCCAGAAGTACGCGTCCGCTGCATGATGTTACTGCCAAGCTATCGGTAATGTCCACCCCAGTCTACGACCAGGTACTCATTTATACTCTTGAGTCGAGAGAAGCAATTGTGTGTAAGTTTCTTGCTTAAGGAAATTATGCCATAGCTCGCCATCACTGTGACTTGAATCTGCAACCCTGCAAGGTCCGGAATGTTTTCATTCTCCAAATGCACTCTCTAACTAATTGAGCTACAACACACACACACACACACACACACACACACACACACACACACACACACACACACACACACACACACACACACACACACACACACGCATGCGCACGCACACACAAACACACACACACACACACACACACACACACACACACACACACACACACACACACACACACACACACACAACCCCTTTTACAATTAGTCTTTGTATTTGCTCCATATGCTCATTATTACACTTACTCATTGAAGGTCAGAAATAAAGCTATAATGGCCCCTCTCCACACATGCATCACACTCATATATAACACAGTAGTCACCCACTTATTAACTTCAGAGTGCAGCAAAAGTGAAAGATACAAATAATCACAGAATCAAAGTATTTAGTGAAGCCCACATCTCACAAGTACAAGTGATCATAGCAATACCATCATCCCACTCCCAATTCAAGCTAATGCATACATTTGCTATGGACCATTTCCTCCTTTGTCACTAGATGAGTTGTTTTGTTTACAAGAGCCATAAGAGAGTCAATATTGTGAGACCATACATTCAGCGTTTGACTTGGATCTTGAGGTGTCAAAAAACTTATAACTCCTCCCGGTCTGTCTGTTCGAGCAAAAACAGTTTTGTTGACCACCATACAAGAAAGATGTTCCTCTACTTCCTAAAACAACAAAAAACATTACAGAGATACAGTTGGTTAATTAATTAAGAAACCAACATTCTCTGTCAAGTTAAGAAGTTCTGCCATTCGAGAGAAGCCAATTCTTGCATAATATGTTGCTATAACCCGAATATTCTACAAAAAACATGTTCAAATAGTTAAACATTTAGTTAGTGTTATGCAATGAAAACTTCCTACTCATGCTGACTTCAATGACATATACAACTCTGGTTAAACAAACTTAAATATATTATAACTAACAATATTGGCAGTCTGATAAGCAATAGCAGAGTCTACATTAGACATTATACAAGTGACTACAGTCAACATTCCATCAGCTTAGTATACAAAATTTAAATGGAACGTGTCACAGGTTTTCAGTAAATTTACAAACTAATAAGAGGTAAACGAGTTCTAACATTAGCTAAGCATCAAGAAAGTGCTGCAAAGCAAGACTCTTACATGTTCTATAACTCTCCTGTGAAACATCTTCCATCGTTGATTACCACTTTCCGTATCATGACTGAATACTCCAGTAGCAGGTGCATCTGGTACACCATGACGAAGTTCAGTGTCAAAATGTTCACAAAGAGAATTCCAGCCAGTCAACTCCATTGTAATAAATTGTTGCAAAAGAGTTCTGTGATTATTGTTTCATGATAATGTACAGTTATCAATAAAAAGCAAAAATGCTGTACCGGTAAGTTGGTATTTCTTCTAGTGTTTTGTTCTGACTAACTCTTTGCACAAGATCATTTTGTTCATTGTCATACGGTGCCAGCAGCAAGTAAAGAACTACATTCCGCAATGCCTGTAAACACAACAACACAAAACAATAAACCTAGCACTAATTGGACACACCAAATCTTCTTTATCTACAAAATGTTACATTTACAAAGTGCATGTGTATGTGCATGCTTGTATAGATTAAAGCAGCCCATATAGTGAGTGACTCTAGACTGTTAGCAGACTGCAAAACATCAGTAATCTCAGTGAGATGTAAACAATCATCATGGCCATTAGAAAGGTTAGCAATGATACAAAAACTAATGACAATAAAAAATTAAGCAGTATCTAACTACTACCACAAAACAACCAAAAAGCTAATAAATATATTCCTAATTAGTCAGTTGGCAGTCAGCTAGGCTTTAATATCATTCACATACACCAATGGTCATTGACTTAGCATGTACACCCCAGAGGTACCCTAGAATGCATATGCTAACTAGATTTAAATTAGCATGCAACACATAGAAAGGAACATGCAGGAAACATGCTCAAACACCATCCAAGCAGGGATCACTGGAGGCAACCCTAGTGATCGGCAAAATGGTTAGGTGTCTTTTGACGTGCTGTTTCACCCAACCCGTATTCCAAAAGACATGCCTCTTGTCGCTCATTGCAAATGCTTTCTTATTCAGCAACACATCTTGTTTCCTTAAATTAACGATTTAGTCACACTAATAATGAATAGACACTTCAAACTGGTTGTGCTGACCAAGAGTAACCAGTGTTTAAGATTTGAACTGACTAATAAAGTGCAACAAAAACTATAATGTCAACCAGCAGTGCTTTTAATCCATCCTTTAACAAAGAAATGATTCACAATAGTAATGGAACAGCATAAAGACCAAGTTACAAAAATTGCCACAATATTTAAGACTGCCAATATTTCACTTGATGGTTATAAAACCAATGATGATGAAACAGTTCCTGATTTTGTTTATACAATCAGCTTGTGAGCCATGACAAGTTGCAACTCTCAAGATCACAGAACACACGAATTAGGACCATTTGCCTGAAAATGATAGTAAAACACGGCTGTTCCCAAATTTGAGACTCAAACTGCTACCCTGTTAAAAGATATACAGAAGAAATACATTCGTGTTTGCTCAATAAAGTCAATTCTTGCAATCTTAAAAAATACTCAATAATAAAAAAATCATTGCACTCAAACCATCTCACAAAGAGACAGCTGGTTGTAGCATCCAAAAACAACCATCATAATAGCTTGGTTGCTGGCAACAGATCAATGATAACAGTATACCAGAGTGCAAAAATAAACAGGGTAAATCATCCCTTGTACAATGCTTTTGACAGATTTTGTAAAATGCGTGTAGGAGGCTGTGTGTCGTGGTTACTAGTAAAGAAACCTGTTCATGGTGTGAAGTTATGTTGGAAAGATAGAGTAGCCAAAGAACTGAGGATCTTAGCAAGCAAACAGCTGGTATGAGGTGGCACAAGACCAACATTTGGTATGACATTTGTACAGCAAATGTAACACAAAGAAGAAACACCAGATTACGACAAGACCAAGAAGGAACAGACAAGAGCAAATAAATGGTATCCTTAAACTTGACATTGTTTGTTCTAACTGTACAAGAGCTTTTAGATGATACCACAAAGTACTT
Source organism: Corticium candelabrum (assembly GCF_963422355.1). Taxonomy (NCBI): domain Eukaryota; kingdom Metazoa; phylum Porifera; class Homoscleromorpha; order Homosclerophorida; family Plakinidae; genus Corticium; species Corticium candelabrum. Next base: position 7,141,990 of record NC_085093.1, read on the forward strand.
TAACCGTCATAAATGTGGCAGCTCCAGGAAAAGAATAACCCCATAACAACTACTGTTACTACACGCTTCTCTATCTCATCAACGTTAATGAATGACATCATCAGTTTACAACAACCGATTCAAGATTCAAGGGTGTGTGCAAGAGTGTGACATCAAGAAAGATGATTTTCAAAGCCTCCAGGAGAAGTCTTTCCTCATGACATGTCATTGTGATGTCATGATAAACCAGCAGTGCTGTCACTAACACTTAATGGCCATCTTCCAAGGTCTGTCTGTCAATACATACAGTTTGAATGCGTCATCAAATGTTTGATGTTGACATATTTGGTAACGACATCATAAAATTACTTTATCTGTTCCCTAGTTGTATTAGAGTCAGATGCATGCATATTAGTAGTTGTCCCGATGTTGATGGCTGCCTAACAGTACAATACTGTCTCTTCACATTTAATAATAAAATTTCAGAATTTTCTTTCAGCAAATACGTCACGTCATCTGTCGACAACACAACCAAGTAGCTCAGTTTCTATTGGATTTTCTTCTCTCGATTCTCAGGCAGCAAATTTTTGAACTCTTCAACGGTCGCTGATTTGAACTCGGCTCTTTGTTTAGGTTAACATCTGATCTAGGTCTTTAGAAGCATGAGAAGTGCTGCTGGTGCAACAGCAGTAGACGCTGCAAGAAATGCCAATGTGCCAAGAATGGAGTTGCATGCACAAACTGCAACCTCAAGAACCACGAAAAATGTCACAATTTGAAAGATACACAATCAAGTCAACAATCAGCTCCAATTGATGACTCCATTTGCGTATCAAGAGAAATGTCAAAGGCAGCCTTGCCGCAGCAACAGTCATGAAACGAGGAGACATTGAATCATTCAGACAGCTTGGTTATGGAATTCACAACGTCTCAATGGAAACGAAACGCAAGAAAGTCATACGCTGAAGCTCTCCGTAGTAATCCTTTGTCAACCTGCTCATCATCGTCTCGCCGCTTGAATTCGTCGTTGTCCCCGTATAATCATACAGCGCATAGAATGACACTCAAGACCAATGAGTACGGAATTACGCTTATTAGTGACATCACTGTGCAGGAAAACACAACTACTCAGCAATTTACTAAGCTACTAACAAAGCGTCACATCCAGAGTCATCTATCACACAAACCTATCACAATTCAACATCCAGTAATGTTGGTAGTCGCCTTCCTCCCTACAAACAGATTGACAGTGTTGACTTTTATTAGGGATCTCGATCTGGACATGATTGCAAGCAAATGGTAGATAGAGCATACTCTGAGGTGGTACACTGAAAACAAAATCTTTTCAAGCTGCCTCGTGGTACTATGGGAAGGCAAATTGTATCTGAAATGGCCAGCCTATTCAAGGATATGCTGACGCTTCAAATCTAGAAAGTATTGCCCTCACATCCAACATGATTATGCCCACTTATTGTCACAAAAACCAGATGGGAAATTGAATGTGCAGAAGAAATCACAGTGACTTTCACGTCGCTTGTCTGCATGGCAAAACGGTGACATTGACAGTGTGCTAACTGAAGGTAAAGCTATTCAGCAACGATTGTGTTTCAAGAGAGCACCCAGACCTTCATCACAGAGTGGCCTGTCAAGACATTTTGCTCATTGCATGAACAACGACTTCTGTCTGGTGAGAACTGCGACTTGCTATCACTTCATGAATCCATTCGTGATGGTGACATATCTCCCAAATCAGTTAAGAGACATACTGAAAGAGAAACACCCTGACCCAGTCCTTTACTACGAAGAAGCTATTCTGGACCTAAAATGTCAACCTTCTGAAGTCCATTCCATTCTGTTCAATAAGATAGATGGTTTAGTAATACGAAAGATAGCTCTGAAATGCAGTGGAGCTGCAGGACCATCAAGACTTGATGCTTCTGATTAGAGGAGACTATGTACTGGGTATCAGAACAAATCAATAGACTTATGTCACTCTTTGGCTTCAGTGGCTCGCAGAATCTCTACTGAATGTCTTGACCCTAGTGGGATTGCTCCCTTGGTTACTTATCAATTAATTGCCCTTGACAAAAATCCTGGATCAGGCCAATAGGTGTCTGTGAAACATCAAGAAAAATCATTAACAAGGCTCTACTTAGTGTCGTAAAAAATGATATCTTGACTACAACTTTGTGCATGTCAAAACGCTGGTTGTGAGGCTGCTGTTCACTCCCTGCATGCCATATTTGATGATCCAAAAACAGAAGCTGTCCTCCTTGTTGATGCAACGAATGCATTTAACAACCTTAACCGTCACGTGCCATTGAGAAACATATCCATGAATTGCCCTGCAATTTCCCAACGCTTGCCAACACTGCCTGCCAAATTGTTCGTTGGAGGAGAAGTTTTGCTATCCATGGAAGAAACAACACAAGGGGATCCTTTAGCAATGTTCATGTATGTTTACCCACCAGGCCTCTTCTCACAAAAGTACAAACAAGGGGTGTAAAGCAAGTTTGATATGCTGATCATACTGCTGCAGGAGGTCCACTCAAATCATTGAGGCAATGGGGAACAAACTTACTGACTTTGGCTCCATATTGGATACTTTCCAAATGCGAATAAATCATGGCTAATAGTGAAACCTGGATTCCTGAACACAGCAAAACATCTCTTTGATAACACAAACATCAAAATCACAACAGAAGGCAGAAAATACTTTGAAGCAGTGTTGGGAAACAAAAAATTGGCAAAGGATTCCTCAAACAGAAGGTTATAGAACGGAATGCAGAAATTGAAACATTGGCTAAGATCACACAATCTCAACCGTAAGCTGCATGTGCTGCTTTGACACATGGTGTGATTGGAAGATGGGTTTATGCCATGAGGACCAATGAATACACAACTGAATCTCTGCTCCCTCTAGAAATGCAGATTCAAAACAAATTGTTTGAGATAGCAATGAAGAGAGAGACAGACTTTCATCGCTTCCTCTCACAGCTAGACTCTGCCCTGGCTACAAACCCATCCGCATAAAATTCTGCATGCGTGTTCAGTTCTTCAACTGTTGTACCAACTGATTTTGGAATGTCATCTTTCGTCCACATATGCGCCATACCTCTAGACGTGGAAACTGCAATCGTTCCAAGAACATGCACTACGCTACGCTAGTGGCAGTTTTTAGTTTAATGAATTCGTGCTATCCTATCAACCTAATCATCTTCATGTTCTTATAGACCCTACAGGAAACATTACACGCAAGTATCTCTGAGTTTCCTATCCTGCTGCATTCACGGTGTACCGTATGCGTATCTAGGGCCCATGGCTGTCTGCTGCATTTTTTGTTGCGCACGCAACCCTCGGAGCCCCAGTGTGTGTACTTGAGCGCCCACATTCGGGACTTGACCAAATACACGTACCACTGTACAGCTAGACAGTACAGTACAGTCCACATACCATGTGTGGCTGTTTGCGTTTGTTTCATGCGCGACTCCGGAAACTACGTTTGTTGACATGACATTGGGATGTGCGAGGATGTGGGTTGCTCATACAGAATTCCACACCTGACGCTACAGGACAAAATGTCTGGTGAAATCACGAATAGCCGGACAAACGCTTTGTTTGGTCGGTAAATGTCCAATGTCCGGCCGCTATTTCACACACTGGTATATTGTTGTATGTAGATATCCTACAATCCATAGATGAGACAAAATACGATAGACATAAACCATAATATTAGAAAGAAGTGCGGTTAGCTATCTGTAACAAAACGTCATGCAGAAAACTCTATGAATGTAAAGTCTTTGAAGTTAATTCATGATTGGTACACTATTCAATATAATTGCCACTCAGATCTTGTTGAATAAACCTCATGGAACATAGCCTTGTTTAAGGTGCAGGGTCACGGTTGGACATGCACACTTGAGTCAATCTCAAGTGAGGTAGCCTTTGCATCTTAGCTATTGGACGTAACCTATGTTCAAGTGTCCTGGCAAGAAAATCAGTGTCGATCGCCAGTACGCCCTTGAAATGCTGTCCGTATGTTGCACATGCACAAAGGTCAACAAACGAAACTATTGCAAAACCGGCTATTTAGGTGTCAATTGACAGGCACGGCATCAGTGTAAGCTTTAAACAATAAAAATGTTGGTGCTCACTGTGAACGGAGTGCAGTGCGCTTGGTTACTGAGAAAAAATGACGTGACTACAGCAGATGCAACATACGGGAATGTGACATGCGCTTTCTGGTCACATGCAGAGCGTAAGGAACTCTGATCTGGCTCAAAGTGCGAAGGTGCTTGTTGAATTTTACCGAAACTACAGTGTAGTAATCTCAGTTTGAGATGTTAGAAGGAAAACTCCGAGAACGACATCTAAAAAGTCTAGAATTTAGCTACCAGAGTCAAGGTCTTACGCAACCTCATACTGCAACATCTTGATTGTTCCAATTCAGGCTATAGAGAGGTTTCAGTCAGCGTTGCCTTTAGTGCAAATTAGAGTGTCTTAAGTCATTGTAGTTACTGAGTGTTTGAAAAAGTGCACTCATTCCAAAGGGATGCAGTGCGCATGTCCGACGGTGACCCTGCACCTTTAAACATAACAGACTGACAGACAGATAATATAGTAGATTATTGCAATAACAAGTTGACTAAAAATTGGAATTATGAGCTGACCTAAAAGAGTAAGGGTATACAAAACATGAGATTGAAGATAAACAGTAATTAGTAGAACACTTGCTGCAACCAGTCTCATTAGCACTTCTTGTGCGAAAGGTCAACAGGAATTAACAAGAAGACCACGCCCTCCCTAAGATTACCAATGTCTGACATGAGAATATGCAATCTTCTGTAACAACTTTGGGACCATCAAGACCACTAATGTCTAGATCCGTGATCCCACACTATGCATGCTAAAGGCTTTCCAATTCTGTTCCCAACCGTCAATAAATGCTGTTTTCCCCACTCCAAACATCCCTTCCCTCTCCCAACAGTCATTTTAACGATACTGACGGTACTGGTGAGAACACTGTAAAAGTTAAAAACTTGTCTGTCTGTCTGTATATGCATGCGTGTGTGTGTGTGTGTGTGTGTGTGTGTGTGTGTGTGTGTGTGTGTGTGTGTGTGTGTGTGTGTGTGTGTGTGTGTGTGTGTGTGTGTTGCCTGACCGCTTTCATGCATGTTGTATTAGCAAGCACTTTGTTTACCTCTTGTCGTTTTGCTGGATCATCTCTAACTAATGGAGTATCAAATACAGCTTGATAATGCCTTGATATTGTCAGAAAAGCATCTTCATGTTCACCAAGAGTAATCATCAACTGATAATATTTCAATTTAAGATCCTGCAACATACCAACATTCACTCGACATAAAGAGACTAGACTGCATATTGTAATACTAACTAGATTGTATACAGTAAGCAATGCGGTTAATTAAATATCTCACATCTTCCACAGATGCCTTGAAATATAAAATGTACAAAATCAAAATGAACATCACTTGCAAGATACTAATAATTCTTCAACAATACTAAAACTTCAAAAATTACATCACTACAGAGTGTAAACCTTGTCTCATTACAAACAATTCTTTTTCTGATCTGTGACACTACACTAGAGACAACTATGCCATTCTTATACCCGTTTACACAAGCACTTGTAAGCAGGCCAGCCTGTGCTGACTCGTGTCAGCTTGGTTTGTAATCATCGTGCAAACGCAAGCCAAGCCGTGCTGGTACGGCTTGGTATTTCTAGCCGCGCCAGCCCGGGCTGGCTCGGGTCAAATACATCGTGTAAACTCATAGCGTGCTGGAAAACGGGCTGCGCATGCTCATTTGGTAGTCTTGCGTAGCCAGACCTCTTTTCGACATCATACTTCTGTGCAAAAATGGCACAAATAGCGTGGAGCGAGACGAAGACTATGTTAGGGAGCGCCCAAGATGAGCAAGAAGTTTAGCTTTTGAACTCCGTTACTGCATGTGTGCAACAGTCGCCTGGCGATAGACCTACGACATCTCGTATTTGTCGTACGCATTCTCAATATGACTGTTGTAAAGCCATAGAGAAAAAACGTGAGCAGCTTGGCTTCTGTCCGTTGCAAACATGCAAGCTATGTCAAGCTCAAGGAACTAAAGCACGTTAGTGACACGCAATGGCTTCCTTCTACGGAGTGTATCGTGTAAATGCGGGCTGGAATACTGGGCTGGAATACTGGGCTGGCACGGGCTGGCACAAGCTGGCGCGGATCGGATCGGCTCGGTATGCGTGCTTGTGTAAACAGGGTATTAGATAACAATGAAGCTAAGTACAAAAACAACATGTATGATAGAAGGAATCCCAATTGTACTGAACCAAAAAAACATTCCTTGACAGCCATGATCTGTTGTCAGCAGTGCTGTTGACAGAAAATAACTATTCCAAATTGTGTCCGCTACAAATCCCTAGCAGTAAAAAAGAGATGCAGCGATGGCCATATTTCTGATTCTGATTTAGTGATTCTGCTTACGTTGCTTCCTCGACAGATAAATTGTCTGTAGGAACTGACCTCATGCATCAGTCACACATGCTGCAGACTTTCATCAACTGTATAACAGTGATGTCGTCCTTTGTCTGCAATATCCTCCAGGGAATTCCATGGCTTCTACCCTATTCCCTAACCAAACTGTACAAAGACACATAGTACCACAATGTTCTAATAAGAGACCTGCCGTTAAATGCACGGAAATAAGGTAAACACAGGAAAAAATCACATCAACTGGACAAAACTGCGCCACATGTTGTTGATGCCATGAGTAACTAACATATGATATGTTCTTCTGACTAGATGTTACATAACTCATCCTACTCGGTATACCCACATCTGATGTTCTACTTGGTGCGTCATGCAAATGAAACAATAACCATCTGCAACCACAAACAGAACTAGCATAACATCAACAACATACAGATTATATGTAAATAATGCATGCTAACAACACACCCATCAGTAGCATTGGCTTGATTCTAAAGACTGCATTGTGTAAACACGATCTGGCATGCTAGGTGGGGCTCGTACGGTGCGGATTGCTATGCATGTTGGGGTAAACACATATTAGTTTCTTCATCAGCAAGCTAATACGATACGCAATACAATACGATGCGCATACGATAAAAATGTTAGGTTACTTATTGCCGGTACCGTAAAAACAAATGCACTACACCTTCATCACGGGTCTGAAACAAGCTGTTCGCATTCTTTTCAATAGCATTACAACAACCAAATGTAAAAATATGCATGTTGTCAAAAACAGCCTTCTAAGGGGTGACTATTCTTAGTGGCCATGGTAACTTCAATTTTCAGATGGCAACTAATCACAATTATTAGTTGCCAGTGGCAAGTTCATGCACTAACTACTGATTGTGTAAAGACACAAGATGGCTGAAAAAATAATTAACAATAAGATTGTATCAATGAGGACTTTACATACGTCCTGTACAAACAATAAATTGCTCCCCAAAGAAGAACCAAATCTTTGTGGCTATGTCGTATCACATATTACTAATCATAAAGCTATCCTGATTAGACTTAAATGACCAGTTTCTTATTGCGCAGTTTGTGTGCACTACACACATGCCTACATGAAGAGCTGCCACTCTTACGTCTATGAAAAACGTGGGATACCGTCTAAAAATTCACTTGTGCAAAGTCCAAATAGACTTGGAAGTAACAAAACTACTAAGCTCTGTGGCTACAGGCATTGGTGAGTTGATATATTATGAGTGGATACTAAGTAAAGCACCTTGCGTGTGGTATGTATAGGTGTTCTCCAGTGTCAAATTTTGAAATAACATCAGAAATGAGTTAGCTAACTTAGAGGATGTTGACACCGGGCCTAATCATGATTAGTTTAGCGTTAGTGCACTAACACCACTTGTTTGTTCACACTGGTCCTAATCATGATTCATGATATGCATAGAGTAGTATTACAACCGCATTGTGGCGTTACTGGTTGCACGTGACTTTGGCACATGAGGTACTATACAAGAAAAGCATGTCACCGATGTTTCTGATGTGGTGTTGCATGTCTAAATGTACAAACGCAGTAACAACATGGCGACGTATATGGAAGTGCAGGCAAATGTATACTACGTACGTGACTGTACATGTGACAACTTCCTGCCGTCCCTGAAGGAGCTGCCAGAGAAAGCAAACTAAATGTTTTCCTCTTTACAACCTAAAGCAATGGATTCATCAAGACAATTCATGCAAATTCTTGCCGGATATGACAGATGAAACTATCGATGCTAATTACACTCACGTGCCCATGTGACTTACTAATCATAGTTAGCCTAATCATAGTTAGCCTAATCATAGTTAGCCTAATCATAGTTAGCCTAATCATCATAGTTAATCCAGATGTCAGTGTGAACACGCTCTTAGGTATCAAGTCATGGTGAATGGCGACTAGACAAACCTTTGTAAACTGACACTATTCCATATATATTTCAAAAGCATAGATAGAGCGTCCTTCTACGCATCCGTGGGGTGATATGGTAAGAGGCAGAGCTGTTGTTTATGCTGTGCCTTATATGGTAAGTTTGAGTTAGCATCAGGTCGAGAAGATGGCGGCCGGAGGAAGCTGCGAGAAAAGCTGATCAACGCTCGAACAATGACCTGACAACAAGAAGATAGCCGGGCCCTTCACCAAGGTCAGATTTGAAAGAACATGTGGATTTACCACTTTCCTGTCTAGTTGAGTAGTGCTAGCGCGCTGTACTGATGTAAATGTTACTTTCAACGCCTATGTCTTGTTCTGCAAGCGCATCTTGCAGCAAAAGTGTCAAAGCTGTCATTCTAGTGCTAACTCAAAGTTACCATATTAGGATAGTACCTCCGCCTCTAACCATCACAACGATATCACCCTACCCATGCCTAGATGGACGCTCCATCTTCTCTCTTATATGGTCCTGATATTTAGATGTTACATCATTATCATTATCTATTTCAATTTCACATACTGGTAACGTAATATAACAGCAACTCAACAGAACCAATTGGGTTCAAATATAACCAACCCACTGAATGGTCATGCATCCTAGATAGTGAATCTAAGAAAATGTAAGCGGTCCCCACGATGCCGGTTGTTCCAATGACAATTGGTACAATCTGGACTGTAGTAGGTAGATCTTCGAGTCTTTTCTACTCCCATGCAAGATCCTTGTATTTGGTCAATTTCTCCTTCTCCTTTGTTTGAACATTCGAGTTATGAAGGACAGATATCTCAATAAAACATGCTTTCTTGTCTTGTTTGCTTAATACAATATCTGTCTGGTTGAATTCAACTTTTTGTTTGTTTGTATTCACTTTGTCATTCTCTTGGACTCTCCCTAAGTAAAATCATACTATGGACAATCAAAGTGTAGACCAAACTGACGAGCAACATTGAGATAGATTACTTTTGCAATAATCATCCTTGTACAGTACAGTGTAGAAATCAGTGCTTCACATCCAGGCATGAGATGTGCTATCGTCACATTTTCGTTTCCACACACTCACCATCATCATTGTCATGAGTCAACTGTGCATATTTACGTTTGCAAGATGCGGTTTACCAACAGTAGGCATGGTCATGTTATCCAAGAGCAGCCTACGACAAACTTCTAAAGTGTAGCAGCCCTGGAAAAACACTACAAAAAACCACTCTATGCTACAACACCCACACACATATCCCAATTCTATAGTGTATGGTGTTATTGTATCTCAAGAACTGAGTGTTGGTATATCTCAGATTCTGTGTTTTAATTAATTACCAGAACAATCTTTCTCACAGGTGTAAAGGAGGCTGGCTGATAAACTTTTTTAAAAGCTACTAAATGTTTCCCTTTACTTGCCAATGGCTAATCAGTGTACGACGAATCGTCGTCCCATCTCTCTAGGTAGTCCCTGGGCAACCATACGTCAATGTTTAGTTACTGGATCATATGCAACACCAATGCATATATGCATTTCACAAGTCATCTTGAAAATTTGGAAGGGTACAGTGTAGACTATGTTGATAAGTACCAAAATTACCTGAACACTTTCAGTGTCAAAGAATCTGACACTGATCTTCTTGCTAATGATTTGAGTCCGAACATAGTCATGGTTAGCTAGACACAGTCTCATTTGCTCTAGAATAAACTCCACTTTCTCTCTTTTCTCCATAGAACCAAAAGTCTCCACCTGTTGATCTTGTAATATTTTTGCAGCCTCACTAATGTTACCTTGCTCCTCTTGAATTTGAGCTAAACGACGAGTAAGTCTCGCTCTTTCTACTTCCACGTATATCTAATCAACAGTTCACTCCTAACCGAAGGCGTCTTGTGCAGCAACGTATCATAACTCACCTTCCCTTCAGTAACTGTTCTGAGTGTGTCAATTAATTTCAGCTTAGTGTTTAGATCTGGAGTCTGCTCCACATATGTGCATGCTTCTTGTATCATCTTCGTTACGGCCTACGTGTGGTAAAGCTGTGAGTTGACTTCGCTCGCCGTTGCAATTGAAAGACTCACCTGTTTTAGTTGACTACGTCTCTTAGTCAACATAACTATGTGTTCGTTGAGCAAAGGCCAGTCGCCAGATCCAAAGCAGATCTTCATGATGAAGACGAGAATGTGACCAGTGGAATTGGCGTCTCCAGCCTAGACAGACAATATGCGCTCAAACTCGCGGGTACTCGCATGAAATTTTCCTAGACCGTTCTTGTCAGTTTCTCCATGGCTAGAAGTTTCTCTAGAGCTTCGCTTAGTACCGTTCCTTCCTGTCATGTCATACACAACACAACACGTGGTACCAAACACAACACAATTCCTGCTCCCAATGCAGTACATACACACCATCTCACAATCCGAAATAAGCCGTTTTACTTCGGCGCTGTAATCAACCTCCATTTTCACCACTTCAGACTCACCACCAGTACCCGCCATCTTGTGAATGACAAATGTCCGCTGATTGAGTAAGACCCGTATGTACCTAAGTGCTCAACGTAAAAATCCGTGTGGTCAGCCAGGTGGCATCAGCCGTACGACTTTGCAAAAACCAAAGACTTTGGCGTTGACGTCTTGAGGAGGTTGAGCGACTCGACTCTAGGCTCAGAGTCGGACAAACGTAGCCAGACCCTTGACGCGGCGGAAAAGGGTCTGAGACTGTGCTCTGCTCCGTTTTTTAGTTCGTGTCTTTGAATGTACTTTGATATATCATTTCTACAAACTGAATGTTCTGTTCTTCACGAACATTCAGCTTGCAGGAACGATAATCCGTCGACGCGAGCGCAAGCTCTGTGCGTATGTTTAGCCTCGACCTCCCAGCCCCATGTAGCGTTGTGGGTTTTCTACGCATGCGTACGTCACATAGTTACCACCAAACACCGTAATGGCGTCGCAGCAACCAAAGTCGGTCGTTCGTGCGAGACGCTGGGATAAAGAAGTTGAAGAAGGTAAATCCATAGTACTCAAAGTGCTTCTGACTTGCTACGTTTTTTTCTGCAGCCTATAGGTTTCAACTTGCTGGATTTCGTGACGAGAAAGAGTATCTAGATTTCTTTCCGGGCACGAAGGTATACTTTATCTATACTCGATCTAGTAACTGAAGTTCTGTTTACACCCTCGCTTCCACAGCTATGAGCTTTCTGAAAACCACAGAATTGGTGCGAAGTACACGTGTATTGCAAATTTAGGTGCCATTTTTCTACTAAGCGCTCTAGTCTCTACTACCTACAATCATACGTCATTTCATGTGACCACACAAAGTCCATAACAGCGCTAGAATAGTCTGTACTTTATGTACACAAATATAAAAACATTTGAGAAAATGATGGGTATATGTAGTAGGAATGGGTATGTATACTTATTCATGCTCATCTCGAACATCACAATCGAGTACTGTGAGTGTCACATATGACTGCTGGGTTTTAGATTGAAACTGCCGCATTCCATTATTCTAGGTAAAAAGATTGTGATGTAGGAATGAGCATATATACATACCCATCTCTAGTGTGTGTGTGTGTGTGTGTGTGTGTGTGTGTGTGTGTGTGTGTGTGTGTGTGTGTGTGTGTGTGTGTGTGTGTGTTGAGTTCAGCATCAGGTCGAACATGGATGCTAACTGACTTAACTGACTGACTACAACATCCAAGATCATCACCAAAAACATCGGTGAATGTGTCTAAAACACGCTTTAATCGACATTGAAACTGCAACGGTTTTTCAACAGAAAGTGCTACTTAAAGGTGCAGGGTCACGCTCGGACATGCGCAATGCATGGCTTTGAAAAGGGTGCACTTTTTCAAACACTCAGTAACCGCAAGGACGTAGACGTTCTAATTTGCACTGAATGCAAAGCTGACTGAAGTCTCTCTATAGCCTGAATTGGAACGATTGAGATATTGCAGTATGAAGTTGCGTTAGACTGTGACTCTGGTAGCTAAATTGTAGGCTTTTTAGATGTAGTTCTTGGACGTTTTCTTCTAAAACCTCAAACTGAGGTTGCTACACTGTAGTTTCGGTAAATTCGACAAGCACCCTTGCACTTCAAGCCAGATCGGAGTTCCTTGCTCTCTGCACGTGACCAGAAAGCACATGCCATGTTCCCGTATGCTGCATCTGCCGTAGTCACGTCTTCTTTCAGAGTAACAGAGCACACTCAGTTTACAGTGAGCACTAAAAATTTGTATTGTTTAAAGCTGCCATGCCTGTCAATTTACACCTAAATAGCCGGTTTTGCAGTAGGTTTTGTCTAGTGACTTTGTGCACGCACATGAACAGCGTTTGAAGGGCTTACTGGTGATCGAAACTGATTTCTTGCCATGACACTTGAACATTGTTATATACAATAGCTACAATGCAAAAAAATTGTCACTTGAGATCGGCTCAAGTGCACATGTCGGAGCGTGACCCTGCACCTTTAATTGTTGACTGGTCAAGGATGTGAGAAATGTAATACATACATACAACATATATGTACTTGAGAAAGATCTGTTTTTCAATAAACTCAACCGTCTTATTTGCACAGTTACCAATCACAGTCAGTGACCAACTATCTCGTTTTGACCTCGGGATACAAAGATCTTTATGCTATATAAGACGCTCTTTCATCTCAAACTTGGCATGGATGCAAGCTTCTTTACCAATACATTTAGGAGGTCTTGGCTTGCGTTCTGCTCAATCTTTGGCTGCTGCTGCTTTTGTTGGTTGCTGTAATGCAAGCCGTCAGCTTGTTAATCAGCTATTAGGCTATTCTTCTAAATCTGTATCATCAGGATTAGATTATACTTCTTCTACTACAGTGGATATGGTTGAAATTCAGGGAGAAGTTGTGATGAAAGATTTGCTTTGTCAGCAGTTATCGAGTGTACATCCTTCCAGCCACTTTTTCCGATCTTTCTGTTGCTTCACAACAATCATTGCAGTCACACCTTGACGGAATTCAACTGCAGGCGTTGAAACAAGGGTGTAGCATCAGAGACAGAGCAAGGATCAATACTATAGCTTCTCCTTATGCTGGAGCTTGGTTAAGGGTAACACCAAACAGAAATCTTGGCCTGGCCATGCTTCAGCATGAATTTATAGTTACCATCAGGTTATGGTTGGACATTCCTATATTTCCTGCAGCAAATTCCAACAACGCTTTAAGATGTATATGTGGTCAAGTCATTGACCGCTTTGGTAATCATCTGTTAGGTTGCAGCTATGACAGTACCTTGTTGAAACGTCACAATGCTTTATGTAATATAATGTGGCATGCATTACTGTCTGACGACAAATCTTGTAGAAGAGAACAGAACTGTTCTGCTAATCATCAATCTCATCCTGGTGACATTTATCATCCGGACTTTCTTAATGGGAACCCAGCTTTTTTGACGTCATTGTCTGCAATTTATTGCAACCACGTTTTGTCTGCGCTGCTGCCATTGAACCTTGTGCAGCTGGAAATGCTGGGGAAATGGAAAAAGACGAGAGACATGAGTTTAATGTGACTCAATGTGGTGCAGATTTCTTCCTATCTCTATGGAAAGTTTAGTATATTGGACTCCGGCCAGTCTTAAGACTCTAAAAACTATAGCTTTGAAAACAATGACATTCTCTGGGACTACTTTGAATCAAGCTTTTGGAATCTTTCTGAACAACAATCGGTTAAACTTTGGGAGTACAATGCAAAGTTTATTTTGAAGGACATCAAGTTACCTGATGTGTTTCTGAGTCTCTCTGTATTCTTTGATAGTTTTGGTTTCCCAATGCTAACCGAGATCTCTCATTCATTAAAGACACATCTACACCAGTGTCTACTCGAAATTGAATCTGTTTGTTTTAATGATAACATCGACGACCAGTTTGTTTCCAGTAATATGGACGTTTTCAGCCATTGTAACCTCTACACACAGACTCAATACCTTGTACTGATGAGTCCGAATTATTTACACTGCTTTCATTAGATTCTGAACGTTTTGCTTTAGCTTCTTTCCTTTTACTGTCTCTTCATTGCTTTGAAAAGATTGGTTTCTACGAGCTGGTAAATTTCTGACATCCAGATTTTAGATGATTGTAACTGTCACACTGCAGGCAGAATAATAATTTTTGATGATCTTTAAAGGAGCACTCAAAACTATAATGGTCTTTGACACCACAGATACAGAAGCCTCTTCTTGTTTTAGGCTTTCCTTTATTTGAGGTAATTTTATTGTGCCTCTTATCTATGAAATGAACTGATTGAGCATAACTGTCTCGTGTGGCTAACACGCTGTCTTTAATTAGCTCCTTCAAATAGTAAAGCATCTGCCAAAACTTGTTCCAGGCTCCTACTAAGTAAGTCATCTTTTTCATAAGCTTTGTAACATCTAATCTTCTCTAAAGCCTGGTTCACAATACATCTCGCATTGCGACGGGGCGTCTCGCGTCGAAGGATGCCGTTTCCGACACGACGCACTGGAATAGGAAAAATCCTATCAAACACGTCATGTCGCATCGCGTCGGAAACGGCCTCCTTTGACGTGAGATGACGCAACATGACGCGAGGTGTATTGTGAACCAGGCTTAAGGCCAGCGACAAATATATCATGAAGGCGACCATCATACTCAGCAGCAGTAAACTGGCAGTTGGAGGCTATTTGCTTTAGTCCATCAAAGTACAACTGCACCGACTCATCCGGCTGTTGTTTTCGATGATGTAGACGGACTCTCTCTACCATTACATTTACTTTGTGACAAAAAGGATCTAACCTGTTCAATCAATTCATCCATAGTATAGTCATTGAACTCTTTTGGAAGGATAGCATTCTCCAGGCGAAAGTGTAGCTCTTCATGAAGGCACTTAGTGAGCAGTTTTTTTGTATAGTTGCTTCATTGTAGTATGATTGTTCTTTGCCGACTGCACAAAAAAATTTGAAGAACTGCCTTATCCAGCTGTCAAATGTCGAAGGGAGCCTTTGTTGTTCTCTTCTTGAATGAGTCAACAGATTTACAAAGCTCTCAAATGACTTAAATCCTAAAGCTGGCTTCATCATTTACTTCTAGCGCAACACAAACGGTTCGCAGTGCCAATCTGTAGCGAGGAGACACAGAATTGCCCAATATTAATAAAAGGGAAGACAACACACAAAGTGGATTAACACAAGTTGCAAATTCTTGTGAGTACAATGACTGTTGAATTACTGGTCATTAATATCTATAGTTACTAAGATACTATTACTAAGATACTACAAGTTCCAGCCATCGGCATGGAAGATGCATGCACAATGCACTGCACTAAGTAAGTACACAGGAAAGAGGATCAGATATGTGAGTGTGCATGAGAAATGGATGCTAAGCCAAAACAAAGCATAGTACGCCAATTCTAAGTAGCTCATGTATGCATGTGGTTTGCAAAAGAACTTACTACAGAATCACTCACTGTAGCTGTACAGCAGAGTTGGGTTGCAATCACAAGCTTCTAGAGTTACCGTGAATGTCCGAAAAAGAGCTTCATGCTCTTCCTTTTTGAGAAATAAATCTAACCTGCTGTACAGCAAAAAAGTGCTGAGGAACATGTTTTGATTTTGACAAAGTTAGGGTTAGGGAATGCATTCGTCCTGACCATGCTTGGCAAAATTATGCACAACAAAGATGCAGCACTGTAGACTGACAATACACATTGACAACACTCAGATCAAAGCATAAATCTATGCTGTTTGTGCACCGGTTTACATTCTAAAGCCCGGTTCACAGTACGACACTGGCATGAGCGAGCGTCCTGGACAC
Source organism: Corticium candelabrum (assembly GCF_963422355.1). NCBI lineage: Eukaryota > Metazoa > Porifera > Homoscleromorpha > Homosclerophorida > Plakinidae > Corticium > Corticium candelabrum. Next base: position 7,158,206 of record NC_085093.1, read on the forward strand.
TGACGATGATCGAGCGTCAGTGTCACACTGTGAACATGTCAGCATCCACGACGCTCGCACGACGTTAGGTGAGCGTCCACGATGGTGGAATAGAGAAAAGTTCTAATCAAGTGTCCTAGCTGGAAGTGACCCAGCGTCCGATGACATCACATGCTTCGTTTCAACCAATTAAAAGTCAGTCGCTGGACATATCCGAGGTATTCTATTCATTTACATGGCATCTATCATTGATTCATCGATGGAAGTTTTTATTGAGTGTGTGCATGCTTTTCCCTGCATTTGGCAGTTCAGTCAAAGGACTACAAGGACATAAGGATGAAAGAAAACGCTTGATCGAGACTATGGTGCAGCAGCACAACAAAAGCAAAACGTCGTCATCCATGTCTGTCGCGAGTACATTGTACACACATGGTTACTTTGCAGTGCCAGCATCTTTGCTGATGCTTGCAGGACACTGTGCCAGCGTCGTACTGTGAACCGGGCTTAAGGCTCATAAACGTGACACACAGCATAACCGGTTATTTCTGTGATCTTAAATTTCTGCGATTTGAGAATTTAGACAAAGTTTTAATTACTGTGATTTAAATTTCTGCGTTCTAACCAGGAAGGCAGTACTGTACTGGTACATTCATGTACACATGTATATATGTGTCCAAACAGTGACTTCCTGGGACTCCGAGGATTAGCCTAAATATCGACAAATTTTATTTGTGCATTCCATGATTTGTGACAGAATTCGCAGAGATATAATGATATTGCAAAAATAACCGGTTATACGGTACTTGTTTGCACGAAGTACATAGTTGACATTATTGTTCGCTTCTAGTACATACATAATCAGCTCAGCCATTTATTCTGCAGTGTCACAACTCCTTCAGCATTTAGTTTTGTCGACAGTAGACCGCCGAATCAGCAGCTCGATAGTTTGAGAACTGAACTTGTGTATTCTATGTGGTTAGTGTAAGTATTGCACTCAGAGTCCGTGCATTGAAACAAGTCGTGCGTAGTACACAACACATACAACTACGAATTAACTAGCTCTGCCCTTCCTGAACATGGTCCACTGCACTGCTGTTTTCCCATGCCTAGATGTTTTCAGTTCACTGTGAAGAGAGCCATTATTGTACAAACGAGCTGCTTGTTAAGTTGAAAGTACTGTCACACGTTCATTTCAATCAGTGTTCACTAGAAGTACAACTGTCAGAAAGACTGCACCATCTGATCATGCATGACATGGACTCAGGTCCCATCTGGAGATGTCAACAAGTTGTATGACACTGCTTTGATGAACCGTTAAGTGAAACAGGACCAACAGTTCTCACACCATTTCTCCACAGACTAGTTGTCAGAGTAGATGCACAAGACTGGTGAACACTGTCCGTTTCAAACCTGCAGATGAGTTCAGTAGAAAGAAACGCTGCTGAAGAGTGTAGGTTCACCGGACCAGCCCCATGTAGGCCATTCCTTATTCAGCAATTTGTCCAACAACAGCTTCGCTGACTTTCGCATACAAGCGCTCTCCACTGAGGGCTACTCTGCGCTTCATGTACGTATCAAACGCAATTACACTAAAGAGCTATTTCGGCAATCGAATTAGCTTTATCCAAGCACTGAAACTGGATCCAGGGTCCCACGTCACTATGACATTCTCGAAAGCAACTAGGCTCTTCTCACCCTGGAGAAATTCATACAAAAGCTTCTCCTCCTCGTGTGATTCATGTGCGTTTAGTTCAGCGACTGCATGGAAGAGTCTGGCTTGTGGTGCTAAGATGATCACACATCAATGGCAAGTGGACGTTTTCAGAGGTGCATCAAACTATACTCATGCGGAGCTCAACTACTCATGCGGAGCTTGAATGGACTTACGTTTCATGCGAAGATCACGAGTAATAGCCTGTACCGCATGAAATTCTTGTGTGAATCTTTTGAGAATTGCATCCAGACTTCATTTCCGCATGAAAACCAGGATAATCTCAAGTGGAAGCGGCTGTTTCATGCGAATCGCATGACGAACTCACGTGGACACATGAAGATTTTACATAGGGTGGCAGGACAAAAGTCAGCATTCAAGAGGACTCTTTTTTCAATCAGTCCAAGCTCAGGCTTTCTACTTGGATCAAGACGTTTCAGTGACAAAAATCAGGTGTCGTCTAGATAATAATGACCATTGAATGAGTACACTGTACCACAGTTATGGATCCCTACATGCAGTCTCATCCGTTCTTGGGGTGGACCCGGTAAAGTGATGCAAATGGGTGAAGGTCTCTGAGACGTAACGAAAGGTAGGCTATATATGATTGATGCATAAATTTACACATTTACTAACCGGTTTTTCAATTGTAGTACAATAGAAAAAGAGTACTTCTTGATTGGATATTGGTATTTGGGATGGTTGACAGGTCATTGTCTTCTGGTGTGGGATACGTCAGGAAAGTTGTAGAGAGAAGAGACGCCACCACACTGCTTCCATGCAATCATTGAGCACACCAAGCCTGGAACAATTATACATTCATACTAGTGGGATGCTCAAAGAGAACTTGCCGCAAGGGAACTGGTACTATTCTCAATGTTGTCTGTTACAAAACAGTGAGTCACAGTTGACCCTTTTAAGACCTGAAACTGGAGCCCACACTCAAGCAGTGGAAAGCTATTGGAACCACGTGAAGATAAATATAAAAAAGGACCATGCATCAAATAACCTCCTGTATGGTACAGTATCTGGCCACTCTTAATCAGTATATGTGGTGTGAACAATGGGCGCATGGAAATGATGGTTGGATGAATGCCAAAGAAGAGTACAACTATCTGCTAGCTACAAGGCATTTGTGAACTTTACTTGTAACAGTAACTTGCACATGCACAGTAGGTACACCCAGCAGACAATTAGTAGTCAAAGTAGTCTAGGGAAAGACTGTTAGATGAGTTAGAAGAATAGTCTCGCGTGGCCAGACATTCGAAGCATTAAAGAGGGTGAAATTGTTCTCTCTCTTTGCCTGCTTTTCACACTCTGAACGTCTGGCCACATGAGACTATTAAAGAGCTAGAGTAATTTTTGTTTTATTACTAACAAATACAACAAGACTTCTAGCTGTTATAAAATTTGGTTTATCTCCACAATTGATTATACCACGTAGACTATAGAAGTAGATTCAGAAGTAGAGACATGACTGAACCAGATATAGTTGTAGGCAAGTTAACGCTTACTTTGATCACTGTGACCATTTTAGTACATGTACTGCATACAAGAACACGGTGCACATGTTTGAGATGACGAGACTGAAGCCTAATAGTAGGCCAGTAGCAGTTAGAATGATTGAGATATGCAAGAACATGAGCTACAAATACAAAAACAAAGAACAGATACAAACATGCATATGGGTCTCCACGTTTCGGTATATGTGAGCCATGCATTCAGACACGGAACCAGGTCAACCTGACTTGCTTGAAACATTGGGGACCTTTTCTGTTTTGGGTCCCAAACTTTTAACTTTCCAGATTGCCCCAATCTGTTGATGTGCTTTGGCTCTCAGGGACCCACATGGCGACGGATCAGATTCACCAGACTGGAAGATCTGCTATCAGCCAAAGGCTTTTAGAGTGGTGATAATTGTTATAAGTAAGTGCTTTTTTATTTAGGTAGATCGTTGGCCAGATGGTGAAAAATTCGTAAAGAAATTAAAACGCAGAGATGGCTATTTTTACTACTATAACAGATGTCGTGAATGCAATGACCGTGACGTGCATAGGACAAAGATATATGGATACTAGTGGAAGAACGTCTATCGATCTCTACAATCTTATGTTAACCACATTTGGAACAGTCCAAGTTTTAAACGTCATTTTTGCGTCTTAAACAATGTGTCAGTTTGTGAACTGTATAGTTTGGAGTATGAAGTAGTTGTCAGTAGTTAGAGCTGCTGTACAGATTGCACCAGTTGTTGAAATTAGCTTAAAGAGCTAGTTGTGTGAGAAAATAAATGGACATGTGTTACATGCGTTGATATATGCTTATTGCTGCTTGAGCTTTGGTATGTATACACACACACACACACACACACACACACACACACACACACACACACACACACACACACACACACACACACACACACACACACACACACACACATACACACACACACACACACACACACACACACACACACACACACACACACACACACACACACACACACACACCAGTGCATTGCTGATTTGCTTGAAAGAAGTGATGCATTTGGAGAATCTCCTATTAAAATTTTACTGTGTTTTCTGTATTACAGGACATTGCATTTAATGCTGCTATGGAAAATGGTCATATTATTGCATGGCCTAGTAATAAGATGCACGAAATGTGGCATAATTATTTAGAGCTATTCTTTAACCCTGTTATGTATCTATATGTGTACTCACATTGTGCAGTTTAAGAAAGTCAAGCTTTAGAGTAGTATTCTGTAATGTCTACTGCAGTTGCTATGCAGTATAGCAAAATACCGTTTTCAGACAAGTACATGTACTAGCTAGTGTTATCTGGAATGTATTATAGACTTGGTTTAGTATCATATGATATGCGCAGCCATGAAATGATCATTTTGTAAGAACAGATCTTTGAAAATTTCATTGGCAAGGAGGTGATTGGATATATATATATATATAGCCTTGCCCAGACACAGTGTAGATTGCAATCCCGGATGTGCTGCCATCACCACTACTTCATTAGATCCGGGAGGTAGTATTAGGCTGTACAGTCTGCATGAATATAATACCAAGAGTAGAAGTACATGCATGGCAAATGTTTGATTTTACATTAGACAAACGATACAATGCTCATTTCAACATAAAGAACGATGGTGGATGCATGTCTTATAATTAGGCTTTTTATTCTATCTACTAGCATTGATATTAATGACAACAATACAACCAAAAGAAGGCAAACGTTTGTGGTAAAGAAAGCATAAGATTGTGACACAGGATGTGTGTGTGTGTGTGTGTGTGTGTGTGTGTGTGTGTGTGTGTGTGTGTGTGTGTGTGTGTGTGTGTGTGTGTGTGTGTGTGTGTGTGTGTGTGTGTGTGTGTGTGTGTGTGTGTGTACTGTATAATGCCAAGCTATTATACAGTAGACTGAACCTGGACTTTGATGACTTGTGGGATTTTTCTGTCACTGTAATGTAGTTATGTTTAGGGACTGGGTGGGTAGAGTAGTTTGGGGTAGTCTGGGGCAGTTTGGGGTAGTTTGCATAGAAGAAGAATATAGAATATATAAGCAATATATATATATATATATATATATATATATATATATATATATATATATATATATATATATATATATAATAACGAGCTACTTTATGCATGTGCAACAACCTACTATAGCTGTACATATAGTATAGACCCGACCATTTGGTATTACGTATCAATCTTCTACTGTACTCACAAAGTCCTCTATCTTTTTTTGACATGCAAAGTATACATTCCACCCCATACTGTGCCATCATAGAACACATAATTCTACACAACCCAAAACCAGTGGCAAAGGGAAAATTTTTCCAAAAAGCGTATGATTCCTTCTCATAATTGTGTCTAAACGACCAACTGCATCTTCTTGAGTTAGACATATTAAATACTAAAATTTATTGTCCAAGCTGTATGAAGAACACCTATATATATATATATATATATATATATATATATATATATATATATATATATATTGAGAGAGAAATAATATTATATTTTATAACAAACTACTAACAGACAAAACCGGCAAATCCCAAGCAATTACATCAGCATCTAACATTAATCTACTTTGTATCATGCAAGCATTAAATTTCCACAAATTAACAGACAGTTGTTGCATTAAATTAGAATACGCTTGTGTAAACGGAATACTAGTCGCAGTCATTACTTTAGACGCAATAGTTTTAATTAATAGTATCCAGTCTAGCAGGAGTCCAACAACCATACGTTTCCACTGCTAGTGGGAAGAACAAGGCACCACTGTTAGCAACTGCTTCTTCATACTTGAGATCTTTTTCAAGTTCACCTGCTGCTGCATATATATATATATATATATATATATAATATATATATATATATATATATATATATATATATATATATATATATATATATATATATATATATATATATATACGTATAGTTGCTTGGTATTTTTTACTCCTCTTCTCGTACGTTCTGTTTAGCCTGCGACTTCCTCTACTGTTACCTAGATCTTTGTATTGTAATGTGACCTCTAAATTGTACAGTACTGTACAGAAAATGGGATATGTATCACGTAACTAGCATCTGAGTGTGATAGACAAATCCAGCTGCATCATTAGTCATTTCGAAGCGCAAGGTCAACGCGAACAAAGAGTAGAACGGCCCAACACCGGTTAGCTGATATCTGGAAAATTTCTCAAATTGTCTCTAATTTTGGTATAGTAGTGCGTTTCCATCAGTTGCTCGCTATCTCAATTAACAGATCATCGTTATAAGTCTTATATTTATGCCATGGAATGCTGGGGTTGGCAGAATCAAGACCAAGACATCAAAGGAACCTTAGAAGACCTCTTCCCGCTACAGGCTCCTCCTCCCCGCACGCTCCTCCCCACGCGCAAACGTCTGGCCACGCGAGACTAAGCAGTTGTGCAGTCATCTTGTATCCCCGTATGTTATCTACGAGAAATAATTTATGGCAGAGGCGGGGAGAGCGCCTTAGCGCATGTGAGTTAAAAATGGCGTCTAGTTGTCAAAATGCTGCTGTCATTGCTCATGTTATTAGCGAAGCCCTTCACAAGAAGTCGAAGGTATGACATAATCTAGAAGCATTTATGTTCTAAACATTACGTAGCGCGAACTAGTAGCAACGTGTAGCATGTTGCACGCGCTCGTGGCTACAGTCCGTGGTAAGGCTTTTTCTTACTATAAAATACACACTGCTGACATTAATTCAAATATAGCTATTACTAACTCTAACTCTAAGTAACTCTAGAACTACACGACAATCACATGTATTGTAGGGTCAACAAAAATTGAAATTAGAATATGGCAGTGCAAAGAATTGAATGGCCCAATCACCCACTGACCCTTCAGGACTTGTTTTGTCAGCTATTTTGATCTCAACAACTGGAGATGGAAGAGGCAAAGTCAAAATTATTTTCTTTGTCAAGTAATTTCTTTACTACGTTGCCTTGTATTTTTCTAATTTTGGTTTTTTGTACATTTACGATGTTGAAAATGATAACTAATCTATGTCTGGTTTGCTTTACTAATCAAATTTGCAGAGGTTTACACATTCTGAAAGACTACCATTTGACAATGGAAATTCTCTAGGTTTAGTAGAAGAAAAGTGCATAGCTAATAACTTTACCAAGCTACAGTATTGCTAACAAGTTTATTTCTTTGTGTGGAAAATGTTGTGTTGCATTTGTTTCAGAAAGGCAGTGATTCTGTTACTTTTGAACACAACTCTGTGGCTTGTGAAATTTTGCATAGAGAAACTTTATATTTGGAATGAACTTAAAAATGGTTGGCCATTCTGTTTTTCTAAGACTTACATAATCTGTTAGCAGTTTGAAAACGAGTGGAAATGATTATACCACCAGGGTGGTCTCTGTTGCTCTTTGGCTTTAATTAGATTAGTGTTAGGGTTGAGTTTGCAGACTATTAACTAATTTCTTTTATAGGGAGACAGTTCTGAGTACAACATTATTCTTACGGAGTTGTCTCGCTCAAACATTTTGGTATAAATGATGTTAGCTTTATCGTGAGTGTGTGCTTAATTTTTGTGCATTTCTTGCTTGTAAAAGGATGTGTCTTTAAGTCGATGGCTGGATGGACTGAAGTGCTGTGCTTCTGTATTAGGAAAAGGCTTTGAAGATTTGGTTGGGATTACTTTGGTGAGATCCTCTATAAGAAGATTGAAACGTAATGGTTGTTGCTAAGCTATTTAGTATTCAATTAATTACAGATTACTTATTAAAATGAAACAGTTTGTATCTTAGATCACCTCAGATATATACCTCAATTATTTAGATTGACTTGAGTAGGCCTTGATGAGAGTTCTGACATCCAAGTAGTAAGTAGAGCAGTAACCAGTATACAGTCGGGTGTCACTTATCCAACCCCCTTGGGACCGGACCCTTGTTGGATAAGTGAAAATGTTAGATAACTGAAGCTGTTATGAACTCAGCTATTGTTTATATTATATGGCGTTTTTTCACATTAGGTGTACATGTACACTGAATGTAGATGTGAATTCAAACGAACCAAATGTCTTATTGATCTAGAGATAAAAATTGTACATGATTGATTGTAAATTTATATGTATGTACAGTAATATGAAAGATGCGTTATTGTCATATCATCTGAAGAATTAAATTTCTAGCCAGCTCGTTAAACTGTAGTTCGTTCAATTGTGTGATCCATGTATGAGTTTGCATGACGTATAGAGACCGCGCACCGGATAACCAAACATTCTAAACCTGATCGCTGAGCGATGCAATTCCACGTGTGGATCTTTGCAGCGTTCCTGAATGAACCAAGTGAAAACAGTCCTGTCCAATTCTGGAAAGTCAGAATTTCGCATCGTGCAACTTTTCTTCATGTAGTCACTGCTTTCAAGCTGTGCTTGAAATGCCTTTAACTTCTCCTCCGACTTCAGAATGTTGTGCTCTGTTGGACGACCAATTCCAAACTCTTTATCGATGCGCCGGTACGAAAACCCCTTTTCCCTATCAAGCTGGCAAATTTCCAGCTTCTGCTCAATGTTGAGCACAAGTCTCTTGCGCTTTGTTGTCTTTCGAGTAGCCATTGCTATGCACAATGAGAAGAAACGCTTGAATTCACTCCAGGTGTTTCCATGGTGTTTCCATGTTTTACTCAAAAGTTTGCAGTTAGGCATAAGTGGTGTACAAACTTGTACACAGCTTTCTTCTTATTACGTATTTGTAGTTCACGTTTCTGTGTTGAAATCAAGACAAGACTGTAATGACTTATTCAGAAATCTGTACATTAAAATATCTGCTTTTTCTTAGTTATAGTTTCCACTATAATAGGTCTTCTGTTATAGTGGAAACAATTTTGGCACACCTAGTGTGGTTGTCATAGGTTGGAGATATATCAAGACCATTTTTTTCTGCAAAAGGAGAAGGGGCTTCATCTTTGTAAAGCTAAGCTCTTCCTTAGCAATGAGGTAGGTGGTATTTACTTTGACCACTAGTTCAACCGCTTCCTTACCTTACTTGTGAGGCAATGCATTTGAAATCTTCTGCCTTGACTTCCTTATATCTGTGCTGCAAAGAGACTTATCTCTGCATTTCTTATGGCATATACTTCTGCCATGAAACACTAATGTTTCTTGTTTGCAAATCAGTCTCCTAGTAACAATATCAGTTTTGCTCGCAACATGAGGGTACACTGACGACAATATTTGCAAGTCACTTTTTCAGTCTGGCTGTCATACTCCACCCTTTTATAATCTTCTAGCCAAGTACCTTGAAATTTGCATTCCTACCACTCACACTACTGCCACTAACATTAATTGTTGCAGACTCCTTATCATGTCCTTGGACCTCATCACAGCTCATGGCACAGCTCACATTTGCATCTTGAAATCTTGATTGATGATTGATGGTTTGTATTATAGGATATAAATTGGATTTATAAAGATGATCAATTTGTTGCTGACTACACTGAGTATCTGACTTCTCTCTTGTCAGCAAACCCGGTCTATCTGTCACCATGCATTCGGAAACTGGTCAGTTTGATGAAACCTGGTAAGGTGAATCTGCTATAGATAGAGGACATTTCTACATTGCAAGCTATGTTTTTAGAGACCCAGCAAGATCCAGGTTTCAGTTTATCTGTTTTTATGTTGTATAATTAAGCAACACTGTCATGATTGTGGTCTCAGATACTATGCATCCATTATGCCTCCACAACTTGATTTTGGGTAGACATTTTCAAGTTTGGCAAAAGGAGGAATTGTTGGCAAGTGCAATTTCACCCATAGTTGTATTGCTATATCTGTCACATTTTGGCAATACACCGACGTTTGTTATGCCTTGAGTGTCTAAGTGGCGATATTGTCATACTTGACCAGATCATTATGCATCTATTGAAATGTTGTATGGGTTTCGAAAATATGAGCAGGCATAGCATCTGTTTTGAGTTCAAACAGTTCTTTTCTACGGCCAACACGGGCCCTCTACAAGTGATAGATGAGACTCCTGGATGTACTCTACTTTGTGTTATCAGTATCTTCTGTGACGAGAAGACACTGAGGTCATGACACGCATCAGGTCATTGCCACAAGTGCGCGGCAAGTATCAGAAAGAGCATTAAATTGAAGCAAGACACCTACGATAGGCTTAATTTGACGATTAATCCGAGCAATCATTACGATTTCTTTGAAGTTCCTGCGTGTATCCGCATGTTAGAACACATTGGACCTTTCTGCTATACAATCGCAACTTCTAGTGCTCCGACACACTTTCTGGCAGCTATACTTGTAGTTGCTTCTGTAACTGAAAATGTGCGTAATCAATTTCTAGGCTTCCTAGCAAAAACAGTGTCTGCATATGGGAATAGCCATTGCTCATTTGTCAGCGATGTGTCTGACGCACTAGACCGCATTTTATCATGAGGAAACAGTGTGCTGTTTGTAGGAGTCCCGACATGGGTTTGTGCGTACATGTGAACATGCCTATGAGCATGAGTATGCACTGCACACAAATTATGACAGTGTTGCTTTAATGACTGAATGTCTCTTTTGTTGTGGATAAGGTCTCAAACTTGTATTTGAAAGGGTTCATCAGATGTTAAATGTGATATTGAAGCTAGCACCTGGGTGAGTTATATTGTGATACACTGAAGTGTTTGTGAAAAGTTGTCTAATTGAGTCATTATAATTTAGAAATGCTAGGTGCATTTGTACTCTGAGTGTGACTTATGGGTTGAGGGAAGGGGCAAATGTGCTATTGTAATCTGTTTTATTTTAGTACCAGTAATCTTGTGTTGGCTGTGTACAGTTTTGGTTAGTGTTGCACCGATAATCGAATTGGGTATTGGTTATTAACCGTTAATGGTTGTTATTAGAGTCAGCAGATTTGTTCTTGATAATAAGGTAATGGAAAGCACATGTGTGTGCCATGTGGACACTCAGTTTGTGGACACGTGATGGTGTCATCTAGAAAGAAATCTCTCGTTTGGGATTATTTTGAGTTTGCAGAAAACTCAAGGTTTGCTCGCTGCAAGAAGTGCAAGTTGGTAATATCTCGTGGTGTCCGCCACACCAAGACATACTTAGTACTAGAGTTAACAGCAAGAGATTGGGGCAAGGTGTGCTGGTTGGTTCTGAGGCTTGGGAGAAGGTGGGGGATTATTGGGGTGAGATGTGTGGCAAGGGGTTGAGTGAGAAGTGGGGACGAAGACTGGGTGAGGGTTGGAGGTAAGCCCTGGGGTCAGTATGGGGTGGGTTTCCAGTGGGTGGTGGGTATGTGCAGGCAGTGGGTGGGTTGGTGGGTGGGTTTTACTTTATTGTTCCTTTAGTTTCAGCTGTGAGCCATAAAAATGGGACTTTGTAACAGTCACATGACTAGTAGTCAAAACTTTATGGCTAGGACAACTTCTGGTTTGTGACTATGTTTGTTGCTGGCTGGTTTATGCGTGAGTATGTTTGTATCTGGCTGACTATGGCTGTCATGCTCAGGAATGTGTCATTCCCTTAGTGCAGTCCAGTCATTATGCAGTATTTGTGATTTGTTGTACATGGCAACCATGCAGCAGACAATGGATTAACTGCCAATCAGATCCAAGAAATTTTCATAAAAGAGTTTTTGTCAGAACAGTCTAACTCATGTTCGATTGCCAGGTCTTGTCAGAAATAAACAACAGATTTTCTTTTTGCAACTGCTTATGCAAAATCAATCGCTATGTGACTTACAACATTTTTTTATATGGGGAACCTAAAATTGCATAACTATGAACGATATTTTATGTCTGATAAGCCCCGTTACTTTATTTTGATGACTACAGACTATTTACATGTATGGACTTTGCAGTCACGTGAAACAACAGTCGCTTTGTACGATTTTAGGTAGATTTGCTTAGAAGGAAAAGTGCATGTAAATTCAAAATTCTTCTTGACAATGCAATCGTGGTTTTTCATAAGGCTGATAGCTGTGGAAGCAACGTTGTAACATAGCTTTAATAACTACTTTTATTGAAAGAAGCATGTGCTACAGCTGTACCAGCATGCAAATGTACACCACAGTACATACATATTTGTTATGTAGAGGACTTCGTATTGTTCAGAAGATGATTCAAGAACTTTTTCCTTACAAACAGAAAAGTGCCTTTATTCTGGTCAGAAAGTGCCACACCTGGCATGACATATCTCTGTTGTACTGACTGACAACTTGACCTTAATATCTGTTTCAGGAGTGTTATGTAATGAATTTATTTCGGTTGTTAGAGTATGCTCCTTCACTTACACCTGTTGTATGGGAATTGATTGTGAACAAGCTAATTCAAATAGATGTGAGCCAATTACTTAGATAATCTGCTGTTTGATGTTGACTTTATTGCTGACTTGGTTGAACAGACAGAGTTGCCTAACCAAAGTCAGAATGAAGTGTTAGATGATGAAAACGGCGGTGATGAGAAGGATCAGTCTCAGTTTCAAGAAGAAATTGTAAGTTAGGTGATTACAGTCATATGTATAAATTTGTAGAACTAAACCAAGCAAGATTGATGTTAACTAACAGCTACAGTGTATTGTAGTAAACTTGTGCAAATTGATGATGCTGTATGGTTCATACACAGAGTCTGAGTATGGAGTACATCTTACTTCCAAATTGCTTCTCTTGCACAAGAAAAGCAGTTGTGACTTTCTCTGTTCTTGTTTGTTTTGTTTAGAATGATGACCATGTTGGTGACATTACACCTTACAGTTGGCCAGACCCAGATGACACTTGTGATCTTCTTTCTCATAAACTGGATGTTCTGATGTCTCGATGTCTGTGTTATTGCTACTATTGCTGCCATCCAAAAGGTAACTATTTGCACTCTGTTATATTAGCCATTCACAGTGGTTGTGATGACAGTATGACATTGATTGTGTAGGTGTTTTCAGTTTTGACGATTCCACTCGATTGTTCTATGTTCTATTAGAGGTTTGACAACATAAGATTCTGTTGCTCTATACAGCTACCGTATTCGCCTGTAATAACACCCTGGGCGTATAGAAAAGAAAGACTTTTTCTTAGGTGTATACTAGGACATGGGCATTATTTTGGTCCTAGGCATATACATGGTCGCAAAATACTGTTGTTTGGCCAGTCATCATCTAAATGCTTGAAGACAGAAATACCACAAATGCTTGCAATTATTCATTTGCAAGATCAAAGGTGCTGGTATTCGTACAACATCAGCATACATGCAGAAACTAAACACTCTATGTATACAAATGCAAACCAGAGTGGTCGGCCTGAAGCTCGTCAATAGCATCAGGGTCGGTAATTGCAATGGAGACATGAATGTAGTGGTAAGCACTTTCACTCAACGCTAACACCAGCTCATCAAACGCACACAGACGGAGACAAATGTTCTGCGGACCCCATTTTATTTCGTCTGCGCATGCGTATCCTGGGCATGGGCGTATAGTTGGGCATGGGCGTATAGTTGGGCATGGGCTTATGGTTGGGCATTGGCGTATAGTTGGGCATGGGCGTTTTTCGGGCTGAAAGTTCTGACCTGTCGCACATGGGCATTATTTCAGTAGGGACGTTATTACGGGCGAATATGGTAGTTAGTTGGCGATTTCAGCACTTCCTGGGGTGTCCTAATTTTGTTGACATCAACTACATACTAAAGCAACACTGTCGCTTGCCTTCACCCTGGGCCTTACACATGATAAACTTCTCAACAGACATTAAATAAACTTATTGCTCTTCACTGACATGCAAGGTTATCCTGTTTCTCTTTGTGCAATCCAAACATTTTACTGGTACTCTTGAGGCTTTTACATTATGTGTGTTGGTGTGACAAGCAGCAAACTCAAGGAAAGAGCAACATGATCATAATCTATCAAGCCAACTGCTAGATTGGTGCTTACTAGTTAATACTTATGTAACCTTCAGAAATTTTGCAAACGGTTTCTGTTTTCTAAACTTGAAGAGTGTATGCACTACTTCCAGTTGACAACTGCACACTGGAATTCGAGGACAGTGTTCTTGAGTATGTGGACGATTATTGTCTTACTATGACAGTTTAGATTTTCAAGAAATGTCTCTTACCGACCCATGGTTCTTCGTATCCTCAATTTCTCTGCTTTTATGTATGCAGTTATCACAAGGTTATCTTCTTTGTTATTCACTGTATTTACATTACATGTTGTATGTTATTACAGACCTTTTGTGAAGAATTTCTACTTCGGTTGTGGACAACAGTAAGTAGTCTTTTCTTCATTTATGAATTTGAGAGTAGTACTTTTGTTCTATAGGTTGAATCTGTTTCCTTGTCTGGTATCAAAATATTTCTCATAAAAGTTTCATTACAAAGCATCTCCTTGTCTGTGTGACAGCTACTGTTCGTCAGGCTGCTGCAGCATATATTGGTAGCTTTGCTGCCAGAGCTAAATATCTTCCATTGAGGTTGCAGTAGTTTCTTCCACGTCTATTCTAATTGTTGCATAGTTCTATGTTTGTGTAGTTGCGTGAAAACAGTGCTGGAATTATTGGTTGGGTGGATTCACAGGTATGTGGCAGGTGTATGTTTACTGGCAGTGATATTTAGTTAATTGAGAACGGAAGCTGTTCATCACTTACTGACGATGACAAGAAGTGACTCACCTGTTAGTGTTGATGATGTCATTTTCATTTTTGTGCCATTTCAGCGTTCTTAGAGAACGTCTCAAATGAAACTTAAATTGTCAAACAGCCTGTTTGACAGCTAACATTACAGCAGGAAAGAAACAATCAGATTTAACCATAAGATAGATGTATGCAAAACAGGATCTAATTTGACAGTGTCTTACAAGATTATAAAAAATACTTTCAGTGGTTCATCTATGAGTAAATACCATTGAGTACAAGTGCAGTAAGCTAGTGCCAGAAATGGTGATTCAGGCTTTGTGTTATTGACCATGGGTGGTAAATTTTTCATCAATTTTTTTGGCGAATGCCATACAGCTGAATTTTTCTGAACTTTAGCTAATATTAAGGTATACATGTACTATCATCCTCTTTCCTTCTCACTTTGTAATATTTGTTACACTTTTCTATTGACTCTGCTGCTGGTTGTCCAAGTATTCAATTCTTGCATTCATTTTGTGTCCACGATTCCAGCACAATGGGACATGCGACATTTGCTATTGTAATTTTCATACTAACTAACGTTTCTATGTCTGACTATCTGAGCACTTTCTTGCTATTAATTTGTAATGTGGTCCAGATATGTTGACCAGTTTGATCACCTTTCATCCGGTGCTGATTCATTTCTACATGGCCCATTTTATGCTGTCTGTCAAGTATGTCTGAATTTTTCTTAGTGTCTTTATGCTCATTTTCGTTGTTTGCAGGCTGTTTTCTATATTTTTGTCTTTCGTCATAAGCAATTACTAAATGCCGAGTCTGATTGCAGTGGTGATGTTCTTAGATATCTGTATTGAACATTTTTTGCTCTGACAACCTTCATTGCAATAGGTCTATCATATTTACAATCCCTTAACTTGGGTCGTGTTGTGTCTTGTCATCTCAATCCGTTAATGGTGATGATTAGTGTAATATAAAGTATGTCATTGTGATTTGTTCAACGTAATTGCAGGTTTGTCTGGATTCAGTTGTT
Source organism: Corticium candelabrum (assembly GCF_963422355.1). Lineage (NCBI taxonomy): Eukaryota > Metazoa > Porifera > Homoscleromorpha > Homosclerophorida > Plakinidae > Corticium > Corticium candelabrum. Next base: position 7,174,055 of record NC_085093.1, read on the forward strand.
AACATGTTTGCAACACTGACAAGGTTATCAGTAGCAAAGTCGGTATTTGTTGGTTGAGCTCTTTGATTGTCATTGTATCTTAGGAACTACCAAATTGCTTTCTGCTACACAGTACTTGAACGTAATCGTCGGGTATTGGTGCCACAACATGGTAAAACAAGCTTCCCAATGGGCACCTTTTTTCCTTTTGAACCTTACACTCTTCCCAAGTAATACAAAAATGCGAAATTACTCAAAATGTGTCACCACTTGGTATTGTAGGTCATCAAAATTTATTAGACATCTATACCAAGAGTGGGAAGGAGGAAGTTTGTCTGATCTTATTGGTGAAACTGATTCACACAGTGAGCAAGTGTGTAAACTCCACTGGTTTGAACTGTGTGCATTGATTGCTATAATGTACATGTACACGCTGCAGGACACCGATGATGAATATCTACAAAAGCATAGGATGTCAGAGTCAGACCACGATAATATGTCAGGAGATGTATTAGCAAACAGTAGCCCTCAGTCTTTTTCATCAGCAGCAAACTGATATTTATGTCTATACATGTATAAGACATTTACTTATTATATATCTGTGCTAGAAATATAATGAGTACGTAAATATACTGTAACAGACATAGGAGATCAAGATTGTTCATGTTATGCTTGGATAGATTATAAATGCTTGTACTGGTAGCACACATTGCAGTGCTTAGTGAGTTATTTCTATTAATAGGAAATTGACCTGTATAATATGGAAAGGTAGATTCAGCGAATCACGCATGTTGTTGTGCCATTCTAGTAGATGCAGTTCAACACTTTCCTTTGCAACCAAAAAATTCATTGAATCAATGCATTTAGTGTGGTAATGGCGTAAATGAACTTCTCTAGATGAACTAAACGGACACAACTAAAAATGTGTGGAAAAGCGTACAAAGGCCAATGTGACCCCATGGACAAGCCCAAACCCAAATAGTGACCCCATAGTTCTCTTCGTTATGCTATGCCGCACTGCTGACCCAATTGTACACTTATGTTCAAATGATGCTGACACAAGCTGACGCAACTTGACGCAACTTGGCTCAAGTGGCTTGTTAATTAAAAAAGGTAAAAAAAGAAAACTTACAACAAAATCAAACTACAAGTAAGCCAAACTGGCTTGGCATTGCAGCAAAAAAGGTGCTTAACTGGTTTTTAATTAACGTTTGCTAGACTGCAACAGCAAAGATTGGATATAGTCCTGGGGTCCATTTCTTTAACTTATCCAGCTAATCCAGATTAGACTAGCTGGATTAGGTAAAAGAATTGCACCCTTGGAGTGCAATTTGAAATACCATTGGCATTTGGTGTTTTCAGGCGCGGATCCAGGGATGGTGACCAGTGGGCGTGTCTTGAGGAATTCCTCTAGAATTTCTAGGATTCTAGAGAATATGTAAAGACGAATAGATAGGACTTTCTAGGAGCTGCAGCATTTCAGGGATAACGTGTCCTTAACACATGCCGTGACTGGTGGTTCAAATATGCTGCTGAAAACGTTCATGAAGCTGTAAAGTAGGTCATTAGGTGACTGTGTGCCGTCCGTAACTCGTCGTTGTGGTGTACGCTAAGGAACCGTACAGTAATTGTTTTATCAGGGACAATAGAAGAGTCTACTCTAGAAGAGCTATTGTCATTCGTTTCTGGATCACTTCCTTGGTCAAATTATATAGATATGTAAGTGTTTTGACTCAAATGTTGTTGTGACCTTGACGATTTCATGAAATTGCGCAGAGAGAAAGATTTTATGAAACGCAGAAGTCAGAGCTTGGACTAAGCCTTGTCCCTCTAGGGTATGTGTATACATATTCCATTTGGAAACGACCAGCGGAAGAGCTTGGACAGTCCTGCGACTTTTTTGGACAAGGAGCTTCAGGGTATTGTTGGAAGGTTCAATGGCAGGCTTTTGAAATAGAAAACTTGCCCTCAACTTCACAGCAATTAAATGCAAGCTCTAGCAGCCGGCACAGATATAGTATTTTCCAATTGTCTAGTACAGTTTTGAGAACTACTTGCATTAATTAATTAATTTAACTATAGTTGTGAGCGGAGCATCAGTGGATTAGGACGACTTCGCATAAAACTTACTTGTGTTTCCATCACAAGGGGACAGAAAAGACGTATTATCAATTAATTAATTAAGCGGTCTCGTCTAGCTACACTTTCGATTCACTACCACATGCTATGATTTTGCACCCCTGAAGGTTATAGACTCATGATGAAGGTTATATATATATATATATATATATATATATATATATATATATATACACTCATGATCAGATGACTAATTGGAGTGCCATTTCACAACTGCCAAGGTTATGTAGGATAATGTTGTGTTAATTAATATTAATTGCTTAGTTGAAATCCAGACTTTGCCAGACAAGTTTGAGAGGTGATTTTTACCCATCAGAAACGGGACTCTGTATTCAACAGGCGTTGAGTCACTTCTGGTGAGCATGACTCTACTGTAACTGTGACTTCAGCATGTCCGGAAGTTTGCAGGTAGGCGAGGGTCTGACTACTGTGTACACCAGAGCCCTAGAAAGACCAGAGCCCGACATACATATAGGGCTCTGGTGTAGAAATATACAGGCATTACCGCAGTCATTTTGTTGCCAAGGTTGTGTAATAAAGTTACCAAGCAGGCGATCACTTCGAGTCCCAAAAAGGGTGTTTCCATTGAAATTATAGAATATCCCCTTGCTCCAGCACTGCTGGTGTCTCTACTTTAGCAAGATGCCTATATTCCAGTAGCATAATAAATAATAGTTGATGGCTTTTGTAAATTGTAAAAAATTTGTTTTAAGACCATGCCCAGATGGACACCCTGGCAATTAGAAGAGTACACAAATGGGTTCCCATTGTTTTCAAAACACACTTGACACCCAGCTTGTATATGGTTTACATATGTCAGTTATCAGGATCGAATTGGTAGGGCATATGAATGGCCTTCTGTAACTTCAAAGAAAGTGTAAGATAATGTTATAGTATTAACGTTTTCCATGCTTGGGTCTTCATCAAAATCTGGATCAATGTAGAAAAATACAGGCATCTCAACCTAACAATGAGAACAACAGTCCTTCAGATGACAGTTTCATAGTGGATTAGCATTTGATGTACCTCTTCATGAGGATTCAGCATTTGCTCTTCAAAACAGAAACACTGCCCATAAAGTAGTACAATAGCAAGAAGAACATGTAAATACAATACCAGCTTCACCTGAACTTTGTTGAAATATTGACCTGCATCAAATGGAACCACGTTGTACGTAGAAATACCAGATATGGGCTTGTCAGTTGGGTTTTTAGCTGAATAGAATGCCAGTGCTGTCTCTCCAGGAACAACCTGTCAAGCGAGTAGATCAAACTGTAGGTTCGAATCAACTCTACAAGCCATGCAACTACATGCTTAAGTAACATGTCAAGTAATACCTTGACCTCTGATTGGAGTGGTTTAAATGACCATCTCATGTTTGCACTTTTATCTGCATTGAATCTACCGTCATGCTATATTTGTATTGCAATTGTCCTCATCAATTTACATATCTAACCTAATGGTCAGCACTCTGTCTCTAACTGGTCGCATCTCTTCCATTTTCTTCGCGCTTGTATTACTTTTCACGGTCCCACCCAAGCCAGATGTCTAAAAGCAAGCCAATCTAGCAGACACGTGAGATTTCCAGACTAGATCCATAGAGCTCCTCACCTGACAGTAGAGTCTGTACAGAGGAACTGCAGCATATGATAAGCCAGCCACGCCAGTTATAGCAGCAACTGTGTAGACAACAATTGTAATATTTCGTCTAGAATTTCCTCTCATAGTGTCTGTAGTCACTGTTCGAACAGTGATTCTATTCGTCAGGTAGATGTCATTTTGGCATTTGATCTTCTTAGGAGAAAACAGCATCGTTGTGCCAGGTGACCACGATAAGCAATACAATCGTCTAGTGAAACTCTTGAAATAGTGCTGACAACTTCCAAGTCTACTACATACCCTGATCATGTTGTCTACGTTTGCGCATGCGTAGTCACTCTAAGTCATTGCAAGCAGGCGCAATTCAGTCAAGAGGAGAAACTACAGTTTGAGAGGACAATGCAACGTTTATTAGCTAAAAAGGTACGCTCTATCGTAATTGCTAGTTAGCACTCTAATGCAGTTGCTTGGCTAGTTGTCAATTTGGCTATGCCTGGTCGTTTGCGTCTGTTCGTCCATTGTCCGTGTCAGTGCCTGTTTGTGTCTCTCTGATTGTCTGTCTGCCTGTTCATTGGCAAATACAGTATTTCTAGAAATGTTTTAGAGTCCCGGATTAATTAACTGGGACTTCTTTTTAGCCTCGCAAGCTAGGCTCTTCCGCGCAGTCTAAACGCACGTGAATCACACAAGGAGGAGGAGCTTTTGCCGGAATTGCTCCGCGATTAGAGCTTGGTCGCTTTCGAGAACGTCATAGTGACGTGGGACCCCAGATCCGATTTCATAGCTTGGATAAAGCTAATTCGATTAGCTAAACATGTAGGTATGAAAAGTTGAGTAACACGACATCGCTTCATGCACTTGCTTGTTTTGTACTAACATGTAGTTGACATCATTGTTTGCTTCTAGTATGTATCTAGACAGCTCAGCCATGTAATATTCTGCAGTGTCAAGGCTTCTTTTCAGCATTCAGTTTCGCCAACAGTACACTGCTGAATCTAAAAAAATTTAGATCTGCAGCGTGGTAGTTTGAGTAATGAACTCATTGTACGCGGTTAGTGTATATATGTAGCAATCAGAGTCCGTGCATTGAAACAAGTCGTACGTAGTACACAACACATGAAACTGCGAGTCAATGCTACACTCCCTGAACATGGTAGGTCCACTGCATTGCTGTTTTCCCACGCCTAGATGTTTCCAGTTTATTGTGAGGAGAGCCAATATCGTACAAAAGAGCTGCTTGCTGAGTTGAAAATACCGTCAGATAGACTGTGTTAGCAATACACGCCAATCTGATCATGATGTGGACTCTGTTCCCATCTGGAGAGGTCAACAAGCTGTATGCCAAAACCATTGAGTGAAACAGGGCCGGCAGTTCTCACACCATTTCCCCCACAGACTATAGATGTCAGAGTAGACACGCAAGAGTGGTGAACACTGCTACGTCGGTTTCAATTCATGCAAACCTGCAGATGAGTTCAGTAGAAGTAATCATTGCTGGAGAGTGTAGGTTCAGTGGACCAGTCCCATGTAAGCCATTCCTGGGCCCATTATTCACCAGCACTTTGTCCATCAGCAGCTTCACTGGTTTTCGTGTTCAAGTGCTCTCCTCAGAGGGCTTCCTCTCCGCTCCATGTATCAAATGCAATTACATTAACGAGCTCTTGATGAAATCGAATTAGCCTTATCCAAGCTATGAAATGGGATCCGGGGTCCACATCACGATGACATTCTCGAAAGCGACCAGGCTCTTTTCATGCTGGAGCGATTCCGGCCAAAGCTCCTCCTCGTGTGATCCACGTGCGTTTAGCTCAGCGACTGCGCGGAAGAGCCTGGCTTGCGAGGCTAGTTTCCTGTAGTCTCTTGCATAGTTGCTCTTAACGTGGCCACGAGGAGCAAATGCGGGCACTGCCCTTCTCAGCTTCTTGCACGCACGTTAAGAGGGGCTGTGCAAGAGACTAGGTTTCCTGCTACTGAGAAGAAGCTGGCAGAGGTAGGCTGTTTATCACCTGGATCCATAACTTTCTCGGAAGAGGTGAGAAGAGGTCATGTGACCAGTGTAGAGTGGATTTGTTCTTGGGGAGCATGCGGGCAAGCGCAATATCGTTGAAGACAACATGAGCTTGCACAAGTAAGCTTCCTCGGATTACATATCGTCTAAGATGAAACATTGGTGGGAATTTATTTTGGCGTTTTGCTAAGAAATTGATGGACAAAGCATTTTGGCAGTTGGACATTCTTGTTTGATAATTGCTAGGTAACTTACCGTAAGTGGTCATGGAGGAGTTGTGATGGAACAGCGGTGTTCATGGCTCACATTTCTCTAACTTACTGGTCTGCAGCTACTGCATAGTGATGAAGAACTGCTCTGTCAGTGCAAAGAACGTGACCCGCGTGAACGTGACAGTCCAGCTTCATGCATAGCCTCACAGCTTCATTCCTAGGCGCAACTGACGGTAAATCAGGGATTACCTACCATCTTGTGGCCTCATCCATGTGAGTACAGCCTCTTTTCTGTTAGATAGCTGATCCACGTGCCCAGCATGATGACGTCAACATATCCGGGTGACCAAATTATTGGCAGATTTTATATTGGCGGTCTCTAAAAATCAGCCAATTCGCCAAAATAAATCCTGCCAATATTTCATCTTACACGGTATATCTTTCTCGTGAAATTGTTCCGGGGTAAGTGTAAGTTGGCCCTCTAACGTTGTTATGCACGCACTTTAAATAATATCGTTAACTGCATTATTGCGGTGAACGCACCTCTGGTCCTCACGTAGTTGGAGGTAGGAGTTTAGAGTTTATTCTTGCTTTAGTAATTTGTCATTTCCTGTGTCATGCTCTAAGTTAAACATCCGGGTCTTGACCTTGCTTGTACATAGACATACACACACACGGAGAGAGACTGTACGTACATCAAGTTTCAACCTACTGATGTACAAAGCCTCGCTGACACATTCGTATACATCGTAATTGTCTAATACAATTTACATGCAAGTTTGCGTCCATTTCTAGCAAACGTAACTAAACGGCAATTCACGTATCGCCAGAGAGCAACGAAACACAGCACAGCATTGCTACATTTGTCAGCTAGGGACTACAAGACTTTTAACCAAAAGTGACAAAGTAACGTTCCCCGGAACAAATTTGTGGCACATCCTACCCCAGAACAAATCCACACCTGGAACAAATCTGCTGATACACTCGTAGGCCTCTTCTGCTCTTCTGAGTTTCGGTCAGAAGAGGCTACAAGAGAAGAGTTGCTCCATGCGCAGTAGGTCTTACTGAACAGAGTTTTGGATATTGACAGAATTACGAATGCATTGACTGGTGGGTGTTTTTTGAGCTCTCAAGTGGGCTTCAGTGGGGAAGGATTTTCCTAAGTTCTCGACTTCCTATCGTCTGAGTCAGGGACCTTTATTGCAAATGCTTCTACAGAGGCATAGGCAGCACTCTGTCTGTTTTCTGAGTTCCCACATTTTGTTTGACAGAAATTATTGCTACCTAAAGACGCAACCTAACCATTGTTATGCGAATAAGTAAGACAAAACACCATTGCCTAACACAATGCTAACTGAGCATTTACTAGTCTATGTTTGTACCTATGTTTGTAAGAGTGTGTCACGCTTTGAGATTTGCTGAGCCAATCAGCAATACTTTGGGACTCGAAAAAGAGGTGGCGTAACACTAGCTTGTCAGCGTGAATCACTCTGGGGTTTTTTGAGCCAATCAGCAGTTCTTTTGGGACACCAACAACGGGTGATGTACCATTCCCCCCCCCCCCCCCCCCCCGTACCCATTTATGACAGAAAAAAAGAGATGTCATATATCCATTATAAGGTCAAACTGTCGGCAAACTGAGAAGCGCGGAGTAAAGTTTAGGTAATAGTTGTACGCGTCTGTTTCTTTTTTTACAGAAGAATTGCAAAACAAACGAATTCATTGTTCTTCAAGAAGCCAAACGAAGGTCCCATGGAACCATACATGCACTGTTGCATGCGCACGACCAACATATCATTCGTGATCTTCAAGAGAGCAAATGCTTTATAGAGGTACTGTAAGTAGGACTGATGATGAACGATTGACGTCGTCTTGCAAGAAAGGTTTGTAGGAAACGTTAACGCTGCTTTCTTCTGGATCCCGTCGCTATATATGTTGCTTCACACTCACAGTATTTCCCATGCAGGTAGGAGATCTACATCAATAGAATTAACGGAACGAAAGATGATAGCAATGGCTCAACGAAAGCATGATAATCGTGTCCACCTCAATACATGTAGCTAACTTCAAGTGATGCAAGAGCGCTACATGTAGAATTGAAAATAGCGTGGATAACAAGCCCGCTCCGTGCAAGAGTTACGCAGCTCCCAAGCATGTGCATGTGATGAATCTAAAGTAGTGTGGGACAGTGATGATATTTAGTTAATTATCTTTAATCACATCAACGAACCCCTGTGTTTTCAAAGAATTATACATTTAGCAATTAACAAGGTTCTAAAGATGAACTCACAATTGTTGGATCCGCATCTAGTGTTTATTCAGCAACAACTTTAGTATCACCATCAGATATTCTTGAAGCAGACAAGAAATCCATTCACCTCATGTTACATTTAGACGTAGCAGTAAATACACAATGCTTTTATTATTATTACACATACATTGTGTGTTTGTCAAATTGGTACATTGTGGCAGTTGCAGCAGAACATGTTGGCAAGGTTGTGGTGTTGTCAAGGAAACTATCAGGATCAGGGATTTGAAATTCTGCTTGCATTGCTAAAATTGGTTTTAGAACCTTTCAAAGAACACCAATTTGGAAGATTGCACCTTCGTTGAGAACAGAAGATTTTTATGCATGATGGGAGAGGCGATGACTTTTATGACATTGGATAAATGTGTCTGTGGACAAGAATTAGATTACAATGGATTTTTTATTTCGTGATGTTCAAGGTTGATGAAAGCCTGTTTGGTGGCACAAATTGTGTTTGTTTTAGTGTATTTGGTTAAGATTTCCAAGAAATAAGCTATTGATTGATCTAGGGGAAATGTCTCTAGTTTGCAAGCTGAATTTCTTCATTTACAAAAAGTTCTATTCACAAAAAGGTACTGATAGAAGTAAGGTGTTAGTAGAATGTCACATGTATTTCTGTGGCAGTTCCACTTTAAACAAATTGACTATGCAAGTTTTACACATTCTGAAATTAGCACTTTGAAAAAGTCTTTCAGAAGGTCAAACAACAATAGTGTTTGGAAAACAATGAACCTAGCAGAAGCTGGTGACAGCACTGGTTTTGGGAAACAGCAACAGGCAGTTTAGTAGACTACCAACAAAAGGCTACTAATGATGAAAAACGGAGGTAAGTGGCCGTGTTGGTATGTAGGGCTGACATTTTGTTCAGTTCTTCTGTAAGAGCAGGTATCAGTATCAACCATTATTGCAACAAAGCTCATTTTTACACCAAACCTCTGCGGTTGCAACGGAGCAGGTCCATGACTACTCAAATTTGTCATTGCAGTGCACGAGGCTTTCTTGAGAAACTGACCCTCGCTCAGAATTTCTCGGTGACACAAACACTACATCTAACAGTTTATTCAAACACATGCCCACACCAGTTCCGTGTAGAATGCACATGTCATTGCCAGCTTTCTAGCCATGGTTTTTTGCCAACCGTCAATATGACATCAGTAAATATAATGACGTCAATTAATGACATCCTCTAATGTTTTATGTTGATACATTTGGTAATGACATCATAAAATTACTTTATCTGTTTCCTAAAGTCCGTTCCCGAATAGGAGAATACGTGGGGAAAAACCTGTATCTCCTGAAGCAGACGTCCTAGCGAGTTGATTCCAACATCATTGAAAAGCTCACAAGGAGGAGGTTCCAGATCAGTTATTGAATATGGTGATTGGTGCTTTATTACAACACAATTACTAACTTCCTGTATGACATGCGCTTGGCCCTGTCCTACTCTTCCATTTACACCAGGTGTCAGATAACTTCAAAGTCACTGCTACGACGCCCACTACTTGAAAGCTGACAGGGACGTACTTTGAACTATTGATTAATGAGTAAAACGGCTGTAGCTAGCAAGCTTATGTAGTTGAGGCATTGGTTGAACCTTTGAACGTAAGTTTATAGCGAAACGTTTCTATACTGGAACCTTTTATTCCACTAGGTATGCCCATCTCTGCTCTTCAATTCCTTATCTATTAACCACAGTTCCCACGTATTCTCCTATTCGGGAATGGACTTTAGTTGTATTAGAGTCAGATGGACGTATAGTAGTAGTAGTAGTAGTAGTAGCAGGAGTGTACTTGTTGCGGAGACAGTGGAATCAATGAGGAATGCATCTCTAAGAGCACGCAGAATTGTCAGCATGAACGACAGGGAGCTAGGTAGCTCAAAGAGCCCGGTTCAAGTAGAGGAAGCTCCTCCAGTCATTTCAGCAGAGACTGGAACTGCATATCAGTCTGTCACACAACAAGAAGTCGTTCTTCATGAAGCTTCTCAAGATCAATCTAGTGATGCCATTGACCTGCCAGCTATCCCTCAGTACAGAGTGTTACTGCCTCCTAATTTCAACTGGGGTGGTATACCTGGAGCAGATATAAAAGATCAGATAGACCAAGCATATCGTGAAGTCGTTCATTGGAAACGGAATTTATTTCAAGTGCCTTACGGATCCTCTGGTGGACACTTCGTTTCTGAACTTACAAGGCTATTTTATGCATTTGCAAATGAATCTGATCTCGAGTCAGTCGCAATAACTGCTGCTATGCTCATGCCTCATCTGTTGCTCCAAAGACCTCACACTAGATCCAGTGTACAACAGAACTCCTCTTGTTTAAGTCGTCGATTGGAAACCTGGAAAAAGGGTGACATAGGAGGTTTGATTGCAGAAGGCAGAACGATCCAGTCTCATCTTCGATGCCACAGTACTCGGAATTGTCCTCAGGATAGAGAGTGTGATCAATCAAGAAAAGTTGCACTTTTGTTGCAAAAGGGAAATATCAATGCTGCCCAGCGACTCCTATCAGATGAGGACAACTGTGGTTTGCTAGAACTAGACGAATGTATTCCTGGCTCTCACAAGTCAGTTAGAGATGTTCTGAAAGACAAACACCCTGACCCAGCTCCTATGTTTAAGGAAGCTGTCCTGGACTCCAAATCTCAGGCACCTCCTACACATCCCATTCTCTTCGACAAGATTGATGGCTATCTCATTCGTGCCATGTCACTTAAATGCCAGGGTGCTGCAGGTCCATCAGGCTTAGATGCGGCTGCATGGAGGCGTTTGTGCACTGGATTCAAAGTCTTGTCTAGAAATCTCTGTGACTCAATAGCTTCAACAACTCGCAGGATTGCAACGCAGTTTATCGACCCGAGTGGGATTTCGGCTCTGGTTGCTTGCCGGCTAATACCCCTGGACAAGAGACCTGGTGTCAGACCAATTGGAGTTTGTGAAACACTTCGTAGAATAATTAGCAAGGCTGTCCTGAGTGTGGTAAAGTCAGATATTTTGAACGTAGCCGGACCCCTACAACTCTGTGCTGGTCAGAACGTCGGATGCGAGGCTGCCATACACGCTATTCGAGGTATTTATGATGAAGATGAAACAGAGGCCGTGCTATTTGTAGACGCAACCAATGCTTTCAATACTTTGAACCGTCAAGTTGCTCTGGCTAACATATCTGTCAACTGCCCAGCCATCTTTCCAATCTTGGCCAACACGTATCGACAACCTTCTTCATTGTTTGTAGGTGGAGAAACGTTGCTTTCTAGTGAAGGAACAACTCAAGGAGATCCCTTAGCGATGCCAATGTATGCTCTGGCCACAATTCCACTTCTAAAGAGTGTGCAGACGAATGGTACAAAGCAGGTATGGTATGCAGATGATGCAGCTGCTGGAGGCTCGCTAGACTGTCTACATAAATGGTGGAACAGGTTGGTTGACTTAGGTGCTATGTTTGGGTATCTTCCAAATCCCAAAAAGTCATGGTTGCTAGTGAAATCAGGAAATATTGACAAAGCTACACATCTCTTTGAAAATACCAATATCAACATTACTACAGAAGGACAAAAGTACCTTGGAGCTGCTATTGGAAACAAAGATTTCTGCAATAACTTCCTGCAAGAAAAGGTGACCAATTGGAAGTTACAAGTAGAGCGACTCAGTTGCATTGCCCAAACTCAACCACAAGCTGCTCACTCGATATTCACACGGGGTCTGATTGGACGCTGGAAATTTGCACTCAGAACCAATGAAAACTTTGCAGCGTACCTTAATCCTCTGGAGGAGGCGTTACGATCCAAACTGATTCCCGCCATAACCAATAGAAGTACTCCAGGAGACAAGATGAGAAGGCTTTTTGCATTACCACCTCGACTAGGCGGCCTTGGAATTGTAGATCCACGTTCGTTGACTTGTGAGCTGGAATACTCAAAGTTAATTTGTGCGCCACTGGTCAACCGAATTGTGCAACAAGAAACAAACCTGGATAACGTTCCTACCAAGCAGAATTCTATGAAAGCTAGCATTCGCCAGCAAAAACATCTAGCACAAAAGTCTCATTCTGAAATCACTGTCAATGATCTATCTGTGGAATTGAAACGTTCAGTTGAATTGGCCTGTGAGAAGGGTGCCTCCTGCTGGCTGACCGCAATCCCACTAGAGCAACACGGATTCACTTTGCACAAATCTGCGTTTCGGGATGCCCTGTGCCTCAGATACGGTTGGCACCCGTCCAACCTCCCAGACATATGTCCATGTGGATCTAAATTCTCAGTAGATCACTCTCTGTCATGTCCAACAGGAGGATACCCCAGCATCCGCCATAACGAGGTCCGCGATTTATTTACCAACTTGTTGACAGAGGTTTGCCACGATGTACACAAAGAGCCCGTTCTGCAACCTCTCAACGGCGAGGTGTTTCAAAAACGCTGTACTACCTCTGACGAAAATGCCAGACTTGATATTGCTGTCAGTGGATTTTGGGGTGGGCACTTCCAACGAACTTTCTTTGACGTCAGGGTCTTCAACCCTAATGCCTCATCCTACAAATCAGTGCAGATCCCGTCATTATATAAACGGCAGGAACAAGAGAAGAAAAGGCGATACGAGGAACGAATTAATAACGTGGAGCTTTCATCGTTCACGCCAATCATTTTAGCATGCACTGGAGGATGCAGTAAACTGACGTCTATTTTTTTGAAAAGACTAGCCTCACTTTTATCGGAAAAGCACCACACCGAGTACAGCACAACTATCAACTGGCTGAGATGTCGACTGTCATTTGCACTCCTTCGGGCCTGCGTGATGTGTTTGCGAGGATGCAGGTCCAAGCTTCACAGAACCTCAAGGGACTTCAACATTCTGCTGGAAGCAGCAGAAAGTAGATTATAGAAGACTGTTTATCTCAAAGTTGTTACAACCTAGAAACTTGTTGCTATAGAGGAAGCTTTTACATACAGTAGTAGTATTTTGAAAAAAGTAGTAGAGATTTTATTATTTCAAAAAGCCAAAACACCAAATATTAGCAGCTGACAGATAACACCCACGCAGCAAAACAAACAACTAAAGATGGTTACCACTAAGACACTAAGAGACAGTTACTACTTTACGTTATTATGCCTAAACTATCAAGATAAGCTATAGTCAACATCTACTCATCTAGATGGGCCTCACTTTCAATGAGTCCCAACAAGTCCACTTTGATAGGTCTATAGAAACTGGATCGTGTTCCACGAATGCATAAGATGCTTGATCGTAGAAGAGCAAAAGAAAGCCTGCATCTTATCAACTGCATAACTTTGCTGTAGTGTTCACCCGATTTTGCTGCATGGAGACTTGCAAGGCGCTTATAGAACGTAGTAGCCTCTCGACCTGTGCTTCCTGTCGAACTGAAGACAAGTGGAGTAAAAGATCCGTGTTCAATTTCTCGTATTCGCTCTCCATACTGACGTTTCTTCTCATTCTCATGCACTCTAAAAGCAGATTCTAAGTTGGGGTGTTTCAAGCTGGATGGAGCGTTTGGGTAGAATACCCTTACATCGAAGAATGCTCTTTCTCCAGCCCTCCACACGCCACGAGCAGAGATATCCGCTCTAGCCTCCGGCATTACGTTGGCAGTAGAATAACTAAAACTTTCACCTGATAGCGGTTGCAAGGTAGGCTCAGTAACAACATCATGACAGACTTCTCGTAGTAAATCAGCTGTTATGTCTCTGACTTCATTATGTCTTAGGGTCGGGAATCCCCCTTTCTTACATACCATGGAGTGATCGATGTTAAATGATTCACCACATTCACATTGATAAGGAATATCAGATAGTTTCCAACCATACCTTAAGCATAGTGCATCCCTGAAGTCACCCTTAGACAGGTGAAAGCCGTGTTCTTCAATTGGATGTACTGTAAGCCAACTTGATGCACCCTTCTCTGAGGCTAATTCAAACGATCTAGCCAAAGAAGAGGATGCATTGTCTTTGAGCGAATCCAAAAGCTGGCGATTGAAGTTTCGCCTCTGCGATTTCATCTCGCTTTTCCTTGTTATCATGTCAGCAGACGATATAGTGTATAGCTGTTCTTGAGCAACAATCGAGTGCACAAGGGGTGCAGTGATATGTTGCGAAGCACGAAAAGAAATATCAGACATTTTGGTCGGGTTAGAAATGTTTAGACCCCCAAGATTGCAAGGAAGAGAAAGAGCTTCTCTCATTTCCATCCCAAACACAGACTGTCCAGTCAGAGCAGGCAAAAATCGATGACAAATGGCATCTTCCAAAGGTTTCACAACAGACGCAATATCAGGGACAGTGCGGAAAAGGTATGACCATTTATGAACTAGGCCCTGGACAAAGGCTGAGTAGGCGACATGAGGATTTGTACAAGCAATGGCTGAAAGAGACTCAATTTGTTGAACCCAATCCTGGACTTTGCAACCAACATATTCGTTGACAAAAGATGTGTCACCTAGTGCCGCACCCAGGTGCCGTTTTCCTGAATTTGTTATGTTTACACTGGTATCACAGAACACCTTCCTTCCTTCTTCCATCAAATTCTCTTTTACAATTAACCAGGTCTTCGTGGCATTTGGATGGTAACCAAAGGTTGGACCGTGTTCAACGATTGCACTCCACCATTGACGAACATTCTTTAACTTTCCTGAACCAGTTGCATCATCAGCGAACCACACCTGTTTGCATAAACCAGCAATTCGATTTATCAGAGGCAAGATACCCAATGCATACATTGACATGGCAAGGGGATCTCCTTGTGTTGTTCCTTCCAAAGATGCAATGATGTCACCACCAATTACAAACAAGGAGATTGAATCCCTGTACGTGTTGATGAGAGCAGTAGCAATTGTTGGGCTATTAGTAGTAGTAGTAGTAGTAGTTTATTCAAGTAGTAGTAGTAGTAGTGTGTTAGCAGATGCCGTTTGATTGTTCAAATACACCAGTTCTCTCAGTAGTAGTAGTAGTAGTAGTAGTAGTAGTAGTAGTAGTAGTATTTTTTACTCAGCAAAAGCGTCTACCAGTCATGCCCATACTACAAAAGCCACTACAACGGCACTCAACACAACACTATATCAATCCATTCAATTAAACAAACCCACTTAAGTCAACATCACAATCTACTTAGTGAGGCAAGCCTCACTGTTGATTAAATCCATGTCATGACATTTTAGAGGCCTGTGCTTGGCTGATCTACTTCCGCGAATGCACAAAACAGAAGATCTTATTAGAGAAAAGCTGATCCGACATCTCAGAAGTAGTAGTAGTAGTAGTAGTGGTAGTAGTAGTAGTATATTGTTGTATGTAGATACCCTACGTTTTGTAGATGAGACAAAATATGATAGAGGTAAACTACAATTTTAAAAAGAAGTGCGGTTAGCTAACTGTAACAAAATGTCAGAAGACTCTATGTAAGTCTTGAAGTTACTGCATGATTGGTAGACTATTCAATATAATTGCCACTTAAATCTTGTTGAATAAACCTCATTGAACAAAACCTTGATAAACATATATCTATATATAACACATACAGACACACAGAGAATACAGTAGATTATTACAATGACAAGTTGATGTAATAAACTGGAATTATGAGCTGACCTAAATGAGTAAGGGTGTACAAAACATGAGATTGAAGGTAAACAGGAATTAGTAGAGCACCTGCTGCAACCACAGTCTCATTAGCACTTCTTGTGTGAAAGGTCAACAGGAATTCACTTCAACTGTCAATAAATGCTGTTTTCCCACTCCAAACATCCCTTCCCTCTCCCAACTGTCAAAATGATGGTACTGACGGTACTGGTGAAAACACTGTCGTTGCCCTCCACAATGCTTTCAGTGATCAAAGATTTCTTGTCGACTGAAGCCACTCTCTTAGCGCTTGCGTTTCATTCTAAATTTTGATTGCATTTGCACCGGCTCTAACCTACACGTAAAGAATGCAAACAAGGGGAAAACATTTTTGAAAACGAGAAAGATGTAGGGTTGTCGTACAAAAAGAATAGAAACAAGACCAAGTAGGGTGTGCTGTGTTATCTTTCATGAATTCACTCATACAGACTGAGCAGTACATCATCCCTACATTGTGCCATTTTCAACACTGTGTTTTATACCCTCTAGCATGATGCAATATAGAGATGATGTATTGCTTAGTCTGTGAGTGAATTCATGAAAGATGTCACAGCACTCCCTACATGGTCTTGTTTCTATTCGTTTTCGTACGGCAACCCTACGTCTTTCTCATTTTTTCAGAATGTTTTTATACTTCTAGGCTATCAAAGTGAATAAAGGCAAATTTGTCAGTTTTGGCATTTTACTGAATTTCTTAACTGCTAAATTTTTGTGATGACCATGACATATAGCGTAGTTTGTGTTAAAACTACATGCATATGTAAATTATATGTACTCGTTAAAGTAAGTGGCTTGTATTGACATGTTGTACAAATTTGTTTATGTTTGTCTGTCTATCATTTTGTCTTTGTATTAGTTTGGCCGTGTCTTGGATTTGTTGATTTGAATTGAGTTTATTGGCAGGTTGTGACAACATTCTATGGACATCATGTTATCAGGACATTTGCCACATCTCTTCGCACCAACATGGTCTTTTTGTTTGTGGTTGTGTGACTTATTCTTTAATGAAGATTGCTATTGTTGTTAGGTGTCTATGAGTCAGTTTGAACCTGAAGAACACATTAACTATGAGACACTTGCTAAGAACTTGGCAGTTGTTCAAAACAGGTAGTGAATTTGTTTGGAAGAGTGTTATGGTTCATTTTGATTGCTTTTTACGTAATGCTTTCTATGGTTCTCATATTGAAGTCATTGGTTATCTGAATTTAATTATTAAAATATTTTTGATTTTGATTTGAGGCTTAAACAACCTTTGACATTGTCAGAGAAGATTCTGTATGGCCACCTCGACTCACCAGAGACAGAAGTATTGTACGGCTATATTGTAATGAGTAACATTTTGCTAATATTTGGTTTAATGGAAATAGGAGATTAAACGAGGTGAGTCCTACTTAAGACTGCGACCAGACAGAGTGGCTATGCAGGATGCTACTGCTCAGGTATGAGAAACAGTAAACGTGTACCAGTAGATGTGTGTGTGTGTGTGTGTGTGTGTGTGTGTGTGTGTGTGTGTGTGTGTGTGTGTGTGTGTGTGTGTGTGTGTGTGTGTGTGTGTGTGGTGCGTTAGCTCAGTTGGTTAGAGAGTCATCTTATGGAGTGTGTACATTCGGGACCTCTAAGGGTTGCAAGTTTAAGTCACAGTGATGGCGAGCTATGGCATAATTTCTTAAGCAAGAAACTAACACATATTTGCTTTTCTTGACTCAGGAGTATAAAGGAGTACCTGGTCATTGACTGGGGACCTAAGTGGCCATCGGCTGTGACATGACATCAGCCACTGGGGTCCTGGTGAGACTTCGAGTGCTCACACTACAGTTGGCTTCACAAGTTGGTGCTCCTGCAAGTGCCTGACATGCAAAAATGCGACAAATATTTTAAATTTTTATATGGTAGTGTACATACTGGGAAGAATAATTTTAGATTTTAAAAAGCAAAGTTTCTATGAGAAAATTGTGCCATAATGTGGTGCCAGTTGATCGCATCCGGTTTCGAGCAGTAGGTTCAGGGCGTGTACATATGACATAAAAGTTAGAACAGATGTTGCGTTAGTGCAAAACGTTTTGATGACTAGCTCAGGCAGTGAACGGGACAGAGCAAGCTGCTTAGTGATAAAGACGGTGGCACTCTCAAGAAAGCTTTGCATGATCATACTCGTCTCGAGGTATGATCGTTAGTGGGCAAAACACCATAGTTTACGGCTATGTCGTCTCCGGAATTGTTATTGCATGGCAGTTTGAAACAGTCTGTGTGTGTAGAACCTTCAGTATCGTATGGAGTAGATGCTGGTGATGTGAAGAATGGCTTGGAAGACAACGAAAGTGAAGTCATAGAATAGGTGGAGCTGTCTGACTTTGAGCCTGTCGCCGGTGAGACGCCATCGCTGGTAGCACCCAAAGACGAGCAAATCAAACGACTACTTGATTTATTGTGGTATTAAACAGTTTAAGAGGATATTACAGGTCGTGTAGTGGAATTTAGTCTAGGTGTACAACTATGTAGTTGCGGTTGCTGACCTCTGGGCATCATTGTGGGTGTTGCCAGGACGTACTTGGAAGTAATTGACAAAAATTGCATCACTGAACACCCGGGATTCTCTGGCGTCTGCCTAGATGTGTGGGTTCTGCAGACTGCACACAGCAAGACTATTGGCTTATAGTGCATGAAACTGATCCTCCTCCAATTCATGAGAAACAGTTCAACCAACAATGCTGACTTCAGCAATGGATTTCTGTGCTGCACAGGAGATATACAGATATACTTCTTGCCATCAGTTAGCAAGATGGTGTAAACTGGCTGTCATGCCTCTTGTCAGCAGATTCTGTACTGTACTACCATAGAAATTGCACAGTGGCTCATAGTTATAATCAATTTAATTCATCACTATATGTACACTTCTATAAAGTCTAAATACAACCTACTCTCTTTCACGTTTTTCGTATGCCAATCTCATCTTTCTGGTGTTTCAACTGCTCAGCCTTCACACTGTCTCAACCAGTATGCACGGCATTCGGCTCAATTTCGGCGGCCGGTAGCCTAAACTAAATTGCTCGCACAATCCTGGCTCATCTTCAAAGCAGTCTGCTTGGAAGTAACGACCACACAATACGGAAGAATTACTTGGGGCTTCCCAGTGATCTCTCGTTTGTCTGACTTGTTCTACCCACTTTCGTCTATGTTTGTGGTCTTTGGAACCGAACGAGCCTCACACCTTCTTTCATGGTATTATAACACCTAACTGCAACACATTGTTTGACCATTCTAACCCTAGCACACGCTTGAGTCTTATGCATTACCTATTGCCTTTGTGCTAACACGACATTCGTTCTCACTTTTACGTCATATGTACACGCCCCGAATCTACTGCTCAAAACTGGATCAACTGGAAGCACATTACTGTAAAATTTTCTTATAGAAACCTTGCTCTTAAAAATCTAAAATTATTTTTTTTTCTGGTATGTACACCTTTAGAACTATCATGTAGAAATTTATAATAATTTTTGATTTTTGCATGTCAGTGGCCCTTTAACAGCTAGGGGGTGTGACCTCTGAGAGGCAGCTCCTGATGATTAGGTTAGGTTCAGGTGTACGCGCGTGTGTGTGTGTGTGTGTGTGTGTGTGTGTGTGTGTGTGTGTGTGTGTGTGTGGTGCGATAGCTCAGTTGGTTAGAGAGTCATCTTATGGAGTGATTACATCCGGGACCTTGCAGGGTTGCAAGTTCAAGTCACAGTGATGGCGAGCTATGGCATAATTTCCTTGGGCAAAACTTACACACAATTGCCTTTCTCGACTCAGGAGTATAAATGAGTATCTGGTCTTTGACTGGGGTGGCAAAGGCCTTTGACTGCGACAAAGTCCATCAGCTACTGAGGTCCGGGTGGGACTTCGGGTGCCCACACCACAGTTGGCGTCGCAGTCGGTGCTTCTGCGAGCACCTGGCTAGGCTCCAGGAGATTGCTTAGCATGGCCCATAGCTCCTGCTTATTGCACAGGAACCCAGCCATCTTGCTGGGGGCATTACCGTTTAACGGCAGCTCCTTATCCATTTGCTATTTCCTTTTTATGTGTGTACATATGCGAGGTGGGAAGCATTAAAGTGTACTTGTTGAAAAGCTTGGACAAGTCTTGAAGGTGTGTTTGAAGGCTTTGCCAGATTATTCGCCTTTCACAACATAATGTATGTGCCATGCCCCATTTTTGTGGGCATACAGCTGTAGGAATCTAAAGTTTTTTGTTCTTATTTCATTGATTTTTCAATGTTAAGGCAAGAAGGGAGTATTGGGTACATGACGAGTACATTTGAACATTTAAATGTACTCGTAGTGTACATTTAGTGCGTCTCTAGACGGGTGGATGCCTGGATGGACAGCAATTGGAATGCAGTGCATGAACTCAGTGTTATTCCTGGTATTAATTTAGCGGGCCAGATGCCAACAATCCCACGTGCCAGTCAATGTGTCCAGCCTCCTTCACACACTCATGTTCAGCAGCGGTTAGGTAATCTAGGCTAGCAGCTAGGGTTAAGCACTGTAGTGCTTCTTCATTTAAGCAGTTCTTACCAAAATGCATAAATGTGAGCATAAGATACTGGAGGCAATTGTAATGGCTTGGATTCATTAAACATGCCAACATTAGTTTGTGGGCCAATTACGAAAAAGGCTTCAGAAAATGCTGTCCGTGCACCCTTTGGCAAACCAATTTTTGGCACTTGGAGATTGTCGTGTGCCAATAGATGTTTGAGAATACCTATGTTTGGCAAGACGGATTGTGTTCGATCAGTTAGAACAAGACCGATTTGCAAATTAGTCGTGCAGCAATGATGTGGAACTGCGAGGCATAACGTGCGTTATATAATAATGAATTTGACACAAAATCCTGATCTTGTGATGGTTTCTGCTAACTGTACGTCACTGTGAAGCTTCAGACACGTTAGCTCTTGCAATTAAGTGATAAATATCGCTGTAGAAAGTGTAATTAAAACTTTATAGTTCCAAGTTGTGACGTCAACATGTACTGGATGTGAGAAATTGTGCTTTGACCATTGTACTGTACCTGAAATGTTGTTGTACTGTAGTACGCTACACTGCACTGACACGCTGCAAATATAGTAGTTGCATAGTATTAATTATTGAGGTTGAAACTCTAGGTGCATACACAGCGTGTATAGATGTTTACAAAGACACGCGAACGCGATTCTTGCATTGATCATGACTGCGTCGGCCTATCTACGAGCTAGTCTTTTGGCCAATAACTTTGATGATCTAATCGGTTTTTGCTCTGGACTAGCTGCTCCCTGTGAGGTAGAATACGACCTAGCTCTTACCAGCTTGCACGTATAGGCCGACTAAGATGAGGCAAAAATGGCAGTTCTTTCAACAACAGTTGCCTAGCTAACGATGAAGTAGACTTTGGGTGTCGCAGAGAAACTAAAGTTGAAATGATTACCCGTGTTGCATTTACCAAGAGTGCTCCTACAGTATATATACTGACAGATCGTTGTTTTCACTACTGCAAGGATGCAAAACAGGTAGCATTTAATGAAAATTGTACAGGAGTCACATATTTTCGGGTATTAAAATGTATCATTTTAGACTTGACTGTCTTTTGAATCCCTCCGTCAACAGTAGCCAGTGACCATGGGAATTAAAGCACTAAGTTTAGAGCAGAACATCTCGTCAATCTTAAGTCAATTAATAGTGACCTTGTCTGTTGTACAACATGTTATACTTATCTCTAATTGACTGAACAGCTCTTCTACATGATAACACGTCTTCCAGAAATAGAAATTGGCTTTGTGATTGATCACTATCTGCATTTGCCAATTAAGAATTTGGAGAGAAATTGTGATGTATCAATTTGCTACACCTGCTTTCATCTTAGTACAGCATCGTCACCAGATGCTTCCTTGCGACAGAAAAGGTTCATGCTGCAGCAGCAAATAGAATAGCATTTGTTGTGCAAAATTGTCAACGTCAACATCAATATTGTGAACCAGGCTTAACCATTTAAAGGGTATTTTTGAGTCTAGGTTACTTAGTCATCGAAATTTAGTTGCTGGACATTTAGTCGCCAGTACACTTGGTTGCCAGTACACTTGGTCGCCAGTACACTTGGTCGCCAGTACACTTGGTCACCAGTACACTTAGTTGCCAGGTTCTTACATTTACTGTAATTGCAAAGGAGGCAATTGTCTAGCACACAAATGTACACAAGTGTCAAGACGTAAGTAATTAGAACACACACTTGTCAAATTGTGTCATCATTAAATACATACCTGTCAACACTTACACATAATATTTTATAATCATGTCGAAGAACATGAATGGGAAGGCATCAATTATGCAAGGAGTGTTCTGTTGCTGTTGGTTGTGTCATTTCTGCATGTCTATTTGTGATAATAGCAACCGGTCTCAAAACCATTTTAAACTCTAAAGATGGCACAAAGTTGTGCTATGTATGATTTCAACAAGTTCTCGTCTGACCGCAGCTTCTGATTAATGATGTGATATGCACATAATTTGCTACTGTAATTTTACTGTTTTAGTAGTCTTTGAAGACATAATTGTTGATATTAATCACACTATATCATGTATTTGATGACATAATTTGACAGGTATGTGTAGACATGTTGTTCAATTACCCTGGCGACTAATTGTACAGCGACTAAGTGTACTGGCGACTAAGAATGCTGGCGACTAAGTGAACAGGGGTCTAAAGTTCCGCTATTACATGTCCGGCGACTAATTCGGCGACTAACTGTCCTACTCCCGTTTTAAAGTCACTACTTAGACGAAATCTAAGTGCGTTGACCGTTTAGTAGCTCATTAGAGGCATATCATATTATCTGCATGTTTTTATTAGTACCAGCTATGTTGTGCTGTTGATCATAGCAATGGCAGGGTACATACTCATTTCCCTTGTCAGTGGTAGGGTGTCAGTGTACAAACGATTTGTACCCTCTGTATCAACCAATCAGAGCTGGCAAAAACCCACATGACATGATACAAGCTTTCATAAATAGTTGGCAATAATTCTTGCTGTAATGCTGACAGAAATAAACAACGGTGTAATTAATGAAGGTGTGTTCGTTTAATACTGCAAGAGTGGTCAATTGTTTAATTTGATCAGGTTTCTGGCAAAATTTCATACTTTACTTAGCGTCTGTCACAGTCCTTCTGAACGCGCACAGGCGAGAGGCCGTGGGGCGGAGCCCACACGAGAAAAGGGTCTGTTAATCTTGGACAGATAATTGGGAACAGAAATGCTGCAAATAAACATTCATGTCATTTGTTCAATGGACCACCAGCAGGTTGATTAAGCCACAGGCATGTCTCCCACTGCCAACGAATGGCACAGAATGTGAGGGCGCAGCAAGAGTTGCAGCTGTGGTTGCCACAACTCGAACAGCACGATAGGAAGCTAGCATAATGTAGGTTCAACTAATATCTTCAATGTGTGTACTGTATGTGTGTTAGGACTAAACTCATTGGAGTCATGCAGACACTGACCACTTTGCTGACAGACCTTCAGCCTTTTTCACCTTAATTAGACGATCTTCGCGGGTAAGACATACAGCTGTACTACATTGCCGTTGTGTTACTTTGTGATAAAACCAAACTATAGAGTGGGTAGGCGCATGAAAAAAGGCAAAACACGTAACAAAAAGTGAGCACAAGACATGCTGGTTTTCCATTGTGCTGCTTGGGTTGTGCCAGACACAACAGCACTTGTTGCTGCCTCACATTCTGTGCCAGTGGGAGGCATGCCGGGGCTGTAATTGCCCTGTCAGTGGTCCATTCACAACACATGACATAAATGTTTATTTGCAGCACTTCCATTCCCAATTTTGTCCAATTTTAACAGGCCCTCTTTGCATGCGGGCTCAGCCCCACTAGCCTCTAGCCTGCGCACATTGAGGGACTGTGAAAGAGGCAGGCCATCTTTTACTATGATATACAGACTCAAATTTCTACAGGTAAATGCAGGAGGTAGTAGATGATTTTGGAAATGCAACTACCACCCTTGTCTTGTAAACAGATGTCATGCTTCCTGCAAGAAAGGATCTTTCAAGTTACTGTGTTGCTATTTTATCAGTAATGGGTGAATTAAAGGGAAAGTCCAACAAAAATGAACTTAACTTGTATGAGTAGATCTTACCAAGACAAGTCAATCGGTATAACTTACTCCGTTATCTTCGCTTTGTAAACAAGAATGAGCGATGTTACTGTGATGTGCAATGCCCACGTGCCTGCTCCGCGCTTCTTGGTTGATTATGCTCCGCCCACTGCAAACGAATAAATGCATTTTCAGATGACTGCTACGGATATATCGAGAATGTCGAATGTGAATGCGAAGATATCAATGAAGATCTGCCTTCTTGCCATCAGTAGTTCCTCTCTAAAGTAAAATGGTGTCGATAGAGCTGTTTTCTCACCAGACTTTGAAGCAAAATTCCTCAATACCACGGCTTACCTAGAAAACACGCTTGTGCTTGAGTATTTGTTTATCCTTGTTCTTTTAATATCCAAAGAGAAACGTTCAGCGCATCATCTGGCATGTGCTACGTAGAACGTTCCTATTTTCACATCCGGTCTGCTCACTTTCTTTTGCCGCTGATTGGTAGAAGGTTGCAATCCCGGTTGTAAAAATAGGATCATCCTCTGTTGCACACATCAGATGGCGCGCTGAATGTTTTTCGAATATTAAAAGAACAAGGATAAACAAGTACTCAAGCACAAGCGTGTTCTCTAGGTAAGCCATGGTATTGAGGAATTCTGCTTAAAAGTCTGGCGGGAAAACAGCTATAGCAACACCATTTTACGTTAGAGAATAACCACTGACGGCAAGAAGGCAGATCTTCATAATATCTTCGCATTCACATTCGACATTCTTGATATATCCGTAGCAGTCATCCATAAACGCATTGATTTGTTTGCAGTGGGCGGAGCTTAATCGACCAGGAAGCACAGAACAGGCACGTGGACATTGCACGTCACGGTAACATGGCTCATTCTCGTATATAAAAGCGAAGATAACGGAGTAACTTATACCAATCGATTTGTCTTGGTAAGATCTACTCATACAAGTTAAGTTCATTTTTGTTGGACTTCCCCTTTAAAAACCGGATCTGATTGTTAAAGATTTATCACTTTGTCATGCCATGCAGTCTTATTTCAGGTATCGTAAAACCAGAAAATTGTGCAGTACATTATATCGTGCATTTTGTGTGGTCGAACTGACATCGCACGAATTGCATCTGCACAACATAAACCTATTGCGCATCCGTGATTCTTTAGCACCTGTTACCGAACAGCATCTGTTTCTTCCATGTCGATCCGTGATTTCTTTCAGCGTATTACGCCAAAAGACAAGGGCATATTTGTCCATGTTCCGGTTAATGCAGAGGAGGAGGCCGCCAATGATGCCATTGGAAATGAAGATGACGACCTACTAGCTACGGCCAATTGAAGAAAGACAACAAGCCAGCACATGTACAGTGAGGAATTGAGGGCAGCTATTGGAAAGTATGCAGCCCACCACGGGTCTGCTGCAGCAGCCAGACACTTTACTAGGCAACTGCACTGGAACGTGCCTGAGTCAACAGTTCACAAGTTCTGTGATTTTGTACAAGGTGGAACTGCAACGCCAAGCAGCTACCTTGAGGTGAAATGTTGTGTTCTGCAACCTTCTGTTTGATTCGCGTCACAAAGTCAACCTTGAGCGCCTCGAATTCAGCAGGAGAAAGTTTTGCTGCAGTAGATTCTTTTCGTTTGACAAATTTCATTTGAGTCAGTAGAGGTCGGGCGTAGGACTTAGTGATGTCAACTGTGCCCTCCGTTTTCCTTTAAAAGGTATCTGTTACATGCCTGCAAGATGCCCTTTGCTGCTGCTTCAACGACACGTGTCGTAATAATGCCTCCAGCAGCTCGTAATTTAATTACGTAATCTTGAACCACATGATCCAAGTCCCCAAGCATTACACTACGTCCATGTTGTCTAGGAGGGAGATTGGTAACAGCAATCGGTCCATGATGCATCAAGTGGTTCTCAACTGGGATCAAACAGCTGTCCAGATAGTTCCATCGTCACAGTGGACCATGGAGAAGCAGGGAACAGGTAGAATTTCGATCAAAGGAATGAACGACAAATGAGAAACAACAGCATTGCTAACAATCCCAGCTTCAGGCAACATGTTGCCTTCACAAGTTCTATTTGAGGGCAAACAGAGAGATGCCACCCAACATTTACTTTTCCAGAGAACTGAGATGTGTGGCACACACCAAACCATTGGGCTAATGAGACTACAGTTCTACGTGCCATTGACACCATCCTGAAGCCTTACCTAAAGAAAGTCAAGGCTTAACTAGGTCGTTTCCAGAGGTACTGAAAGCATTCCTGATCTTGGACGTGTTCCGGGCTCATCGAGTTCAATTAGTGCTAGACAAATTCAAGTTGGAGTCTATTCTGTGTGTCTTTGTTCCGGCCAACTGCACTGACAGACTTCAACCTCTTGATGTGTGCGTGAATAAGCCCTTAAAAGACCACATGGTATTCTGACAAGTTTTATGTCATTTCTCCAGTGGAGGCACAGTGGATACACTGGTTGTTGGTTTGCAAATCAGTGTTTTGAAAGCATTAGCTGCTCAATGGTTATTGAATGCATTTGATTACTGAGCACATCATCTTGACATTGCCAAAGCATTTAGATAGGTTAGAATTGATTTCAGTCTGTGACCTGGTGTTGTGTTTGCTGCTCTACTAGAAATTAACAATCTGTAATAAACAGGTGTATGAGTGTACATGGCTGCCAATTGCACAATTTAAAACCGCACAATAGAGTTCAAGAAGTGATTTTGGACAAAATTGCACAATATTATGTACACATGATTTTCTGGTTTTATGGTATCTTCTTGTCTGTTTATTGGTGTAGGCAATTGCTGTTGCTGACAGAAGAACTGCTCAATAGTGTCTTTTGCTGTTTGTGACACTTGGATGCATGGCAGCCAACAACATGTTAATTTAATAATGGCCATTCCAAGTCTTTCTAGATATACGCCATTCTCTGTGCTGACGGTAGTTGCTTTGGACAAACAGCATCAGGTACACATCAAGTTTTCATCATGAAATGAGAGTACAGCACATGCCACTTCATGAAACATTGCATGGCTGTGACTGAAATTTGCAGACATTATGGCTTTCGTAGTTGTGTTAGCTGGCCATGACATGTTCACAAACAGCAAAGACATGATTGAGTAGTTCTCTTCATCAGCACTTTTTTTGTCACATTGAATGTCAAACAACATTGTGTACGCATCCAATCTTTGTGGCTGTTATCAACAGAGTGCAGTAACAGTGCACATCACTCCATCAGACGTTGTGGTTGAGGTTTAAGCCTGCTGACGCTGTGACTCATACTTGGTCACATTAGCTGCATAGACTTGCAGGTTTCACAAACAGAAAAGACACAATTGAGTGAGTAGTTCTCTTCATCTGTGATGACAATTGCCTACGTTGACAAATAGACGAGAAGATAGTGAGATAGGATTGCATGGTGTGGCAAATCAATGTGGTCTTAGTTAATTAACTGTTTAACAAACCAGGTTCTAATCTAAAATAAGTATTTAGTTTGCTCATTATCAGTGATGGAGCAACACATCAACTTCAAGGGAACTTTACCAGATTTTATTACTGGAAGTATGGTGGTGGGAAAGGGTCTGACTACGTGACTAAGCAGCAACAATATGAAGATGGTTTTTCAGCACGGGTGTTGGAAAACTAGGTTTCCCACATATACTGGTACTGAACTATGAGGTAACCACAATTCTAAATGTCGCAGTTAGAAAAGCCTAGAACGAATGCTTTGGTAGTGGCAATTGATTGGATGGTCTTGCCCACTGCATTGGTATGCTTTAATTCTTGCTTACTTCTGTGTTTGTGGCAGTGGGCATTGGTGACTAGAACGAATTTGTTGAAATACTACTACTGGTGGTTTTAAGTGTTGGCAGGTTGTTAGATGGATGGAATACAGTTAGATTTAGGCAGATGCATCTAATGCTGTCAGTAATTTTCCTAACCCCCCTCAAACGTGCATCCTCTTCTGTTGCGCATATTCTGCCTTGCTTCTAAAAGAGGCGTGGCCAAAGTCGGTGATGTGGTAGTAAACATTTTCTACAGTGAATGTAATTGTAATGTATGTAGATAGCAATCAAACGATAAACTTGTAGACAGGTTTTATTAACCAAAATTCAAACAACGGTCTATACT
This sequence comes from Corticium candelabrum, assembly GCF_963422355.1. Lineage (NCBI taxonomy): Eukaryota > Metazoa > Porifera > Homoscleromorpha > Homosclerophorida > Plakinidae > Corticium > Corticium candelabrum. The sequence goes on from NC_085093.1 coordinate 7,202,184, forward strand.
AATAATAACAGTTTGTGACTATATTCATCATGATACATTCTTACAACAATTACGCCTAGGTGCTGTCCGAGTAAGCAAATACTTTCTACTATAGTCTATATTAAACAAACGTGTGGGCATGTTTTACTAGTTTACTGTATTAACCAATCTTGTGCAAACAAACTCTTATTTAATAGCAGTCTGGAATTATGTTTATCATGTTATGTGGCAGTGAGTGTCTATACACTTTGCTCCCAGGGAGCTGTCCAAGTAACCTTCTAGCTTTCTGCTCTTTCCACTTGCAAAATGCAGGCTAAAACATTAAGATAGGTGGTCTAATCCTTCTAGTGAAATGCACATCAAGCTGTCAATTTTCTCTTCAGACAAATGTTTTTGTAGTTTTGTCATAGTGTGATTCCGACAAGAGAATTCTCTTTCACAGCCAGCATTTGTTACTGTTATGACCAGTCCTGCAGCCAGAAGGAGTGCATGCACGCCATCTGTTTTGTGTGCCCGTTGCTGTATGATTATCTATCTATCTCACACAGGCATACGGAAACGAGGTGTTTGAAAGTTTGAAGTTGAAGGGAGCAACATGTTTATGTGTGCTAGCTTATGCTACCTAAAACTTTACTCATTGCCCAGACTCGACAATCGATTGACACCCTTCACTCCTTATGTCAACAGTTACTAGAGGAAGCAATAGACGTAAAGTCAGTTCAGCAGTGTGTAGAAAGAACACGTCTGCTAGTAACCTACAGACTACAGCCTCCCTACAAGGAAGTGAATTATATAAGATAGAGGTCACACTAGGTGTGCTCAATAAAGATGCTCAGGCTGCACCATTTACCTAAATGGTAGGTTGTACAAGATAATTGGATAATGGCCATAGCTCCACTTCTTGTATCCGAAATGTTTTAATTAATTAACAATCCTTCTGTTTCCTTGTGTACAGGGCTTAAATAACGTAACAATTAAAATGCCATACCCTGCAGTTTCTAACCATACCAAGATCATCAGTAAGGTCCAAACAGCGGAAATATTGCAGACTTTTGAAGTACAATTTTATGGGGAATAGATAGTAGTCGAAACCTACCGGCGTAATGCGTTTTATTAAACAAGAATGCACGAAATAGGATGCATCCCGCTGACTGAGATCTACATCCCAATCTCCTCAAATGCGTTCCAGGACGCATCAACTGTTTGTAGGAAAATCAGTGTGCTGTCTTTGAATTCTTTGTGACCTCTAAATGTAATAAATATCTGTTATTTAGATGGCTATGTTGCAGTTTATTTCCAGTGGATTACCAAAGGTTTGTTGTTTGCATATGAGCAAACATTTGTTGGCTAGCGTGATAAAGGGTTGAGTTGACAGGTTGCAGTGCCTTCCACTATCCATTGTGACCATCTTATTGAGGCTCAACAGGGAGCTGAAAAAGACTTGGCTAAAGCAAAGGTAAAGCTATGCTTTATTTTGATATGGAAATGGTTTAATTTTGCTTGCTTCGATAGGATGTCAATCTTGAAGTTTATGAATTTTTATCAGCAGCTGCTGCTAAGTATGGAGTGGGTTTTTGGAAGCCAGGGAGTGGAATCATCCATCAGGTGATAAGAAATCTGAATTGGCAGGGATAATGGTTGCCAAATATTCAGTTCAATGACTTGGATGCATGTGGGCATACACGTACATGGCTTTGTTTTCTATTATAGGCTGTGGGTTGTTTCAGGTGATTTGTTTGTACTATTGTGTGTGTGTGTGTGTGTGTGTGTGTGTGTGTGTGTGTGTGTGTGTGCGTGTGCGTGTGTGTGTGTGTGTGTGTGTGTGTGCGTGTGCGTGTGTGTGTGTGTGTTATGTGAAACAAAGGATTTAGGTGTAACCAGATATGTTTAATTTTGTGTACTTGTACATTTAATGTTATCCATTTATCACTCTATTGTAGATTCTGCTAGAAAACTATGCATTCCCTGGTCTTTTAATGATTGGAACAGACAGTCACACTCCAAATGGTGGTGGATTAGCTGGCTTGTGTATTGGTGTGGGAGGAGCAGATGCTGTTGATGTCATGGCTGGGCTGCCTTGGGAACTTAAATGTCCTAAGGTGATGTAGTCTGTAAGCTGGTGATATATGTGCTTATATAGTTGTTTGCAGGTTATTGGTGTGAAACTAACTGGAAAGTTGAAAGGCTGGACAGCTCCCAAGGGTAAGCTCACTACATACAGAGTAGCGTAACATAGCTCTGAGCAAGAAAACTATTAAGAAGTGGTGTGCCCTTTGGTGTGTTGGATTTGGTGTATGGTCTTTGCTAATTAGTTATCATTGTTTGAACTGCAGCAGGGATAAAAGTGTGGCAGCCTGCCATGCTATTTACTGGCCCACCATGCCATTGCTCATTTTCTTCTTCATCGCCACACTAGCTCTTGTCCTACTATAATTACACATTCATCCTCAGATAGTCTTTGTCACATTTCTTTATATATACGATATAGCTTGTACGAAAATTAGCTGAAATTTATGCACGAATTCAAAACACAGTATCCACATCAAGGCACACACTGCAAGTAAAAATTGCTCAGCTTGAGCGATCACTGTAGTTTATTCAATTAGGAAATTGAGGACTATCAATCCCTCAGTCTTATAACTACAATTAGAATATGTGACACTGAAGTGTGTGTCGTTTTGTGTAGCAGTGCCACCAGTCCAAGTTGTGTGCGTCACGCATGCACCAGTCACAATACGGTTTCAGTGTGGCACAGACATTGCTGCATGTGGGCCAAAGCAGCTAATCGTTATGTTGATGTTAATTGAATAGCTTTGTGAATGCTGTAGTGTAGTACAGCCATAAGTTTCTAAATTAGGCTAGTGGGTACACATAAGGGTTTGGACATTCAAGTGCTAACGTAGAGTGTGGCTTAATGGGTGTGACTTAGATATGGGCGTGGTCTTACACAACCACCTTTGCCTTGCTATTCCTGGATGTACATAAAACAATGCAGCAACAAAGGTACTGTTTTAGATCTTTATAGTTTGTCTTGTTAGTTATGTAGTTTGGGAAACTTCTTTAATTTGATAGCTCGTGGATTTCGACAACTGTTCTTAGTGTTGACATATTTGTGCCTTGTAACAATGATTTATTGCAATGTATTACAGAGGTAGCATGGTAGGTAGTTGACAACCAGAAGCTGTGTACTTATCACACATAAGAAACAGTAGTTTGCAACAACATTACTACATGCATGAACTGTTCAAGAAACTATTTTTAGTGTTTCCAGAAGGTCGTGTAAATCTTTAACTGTGAAATAACTTGCCCGTTGAAAGAGGAATTATTGCAGTTGGACAGTAAACCAAACAGTTGTGTGTGTGTGTGTGTGTGTGTGTGTGTGTGTGTGTGTGTGTGTGTGTGTGTGTGTGTGTGTGTGTGTGTGTGTTTGTAACACTTATAATCACAAAACTATGCAAGCAGACGAAGGTGTACATGCCGATGGCAATGCGAGTTTCAGGTTTTCATTGAGATGTCTCTGCTGAGTCCTCAATTGAGGTGTTCTTGCCATATAGAGGATGCATGTTTGAGCATTTGAAAGCATTTCACTATAAGCGTTTTCACACACGACTAGGCTAATTGTAGATAGAGAAATTATGATTAGCACAGGTTTAGAGCAAATGTGTTTACACTGCTAGCTAACTATGATTGCGAGTCACCTGCAGGATGCATTAGTGTCTATATTTAAACATCATGGCATGTTCAACGTGCGATAAAGTCTATTTCTGGGATTAATGTACAATAGATGGAGTGTCAGAAACAGTGGACGCTGGAAACCAATTTTGGCGACAACAACGATGACGGTTCTGCATCTAGAGGTAGCAAATGCAGAGCACATGCACTAGAATCGAGGGAAAGGGAGACTGTTTGTCCTCAATTGACGTTGTATTTCTGCCTCCTGTCGGCGTTTCACTGGGTCTCCTGCAGAGTCCAGAAATAGATAAACAGGATCAAGCAAAGCCTGCGTACTCGCCGTCATGTGCAGGTGTCATGTGCTTCAATTTTTTTATTAAATTAATGCCACTAATGGAGTTAGTTGTAAAGAAAGCTGCTTCCTACATGCTTTAGAAGGGCATTGAATTTTGTAATCAGTGATGAGGAGCAGTGTGAACAGTCAAGTTTAGTACACTAATGGAGAAGTGCTTTTAGGCCCGGTGAGAAAAAGCCCTATATCTGTCAGTAACTGAAACATGTGCATTCTGCAGTATAGCATCAGACTGTGATTTGTACATACATCTGTGTTTTGTGGGCAATGCTGGGAACATGACCATTAGTATTCAATAATATGCAGTTGTTATACATAAACTGTCTATGCGTGATAGATATCATACTGAAGGTTGCTGATATTCTCACAGTGAAAGGTGGCACTGGAGCTATAATTGAGTATTTTGGTTCCGGAGTTGAGTCAATCTCTTGTACAGGTTAGTGGGTACTTTTTGGTTGTTGTTTTGTAATATTTTAGTTATATGTTAGCATTATGTTGTTTAGGAATGGCGACTGTGTGTAATATGGGAGCTGAGATTGGAGCCACAACATCTGTGTTTCCCTACAACAGCAGAATGGCTGATTATTTGAAGGCAACATTGAGAGCAGGTAAAGAAGGGTATGGGACTGCTATGCTAGTAGGGATAATAGTTTGATGTCATGTTATAGACATAGCAGCTAATGCAGACTTGTTTAAAGAGATCTTGAGAGCTGATGAAGGAGCTCAGTATGATCAGATAATTGAAATCAACTTGAGTGAGGTACATAATAGAAGTTTGGTTAAATGTGTTGATGCCATCTTTTTCCTTGCTGTTTTTATTATGGTGCGTCTTTACAAATATGAGCATCTTTGTTCACAGGGGTGATGTTCAGATATGTGAAATGTTTGGTAATATGAGGCCTTGGATTTCCAGTTACTTTTTTCATAGCTTGAGCCAACAAAGCATTTATGTTTCATTGCCTAGCTTTCTAATCAATTATTAAATCCTTTTATTGTACTAATTTTCAAACGGAAATGATGAACATGAACATGAAGATTAATGAAAATTAGCCTCGTCCCAGGCATTCACCTCGCTCCTCTGTGCAGCGCTCGCGCATCACATGACTAGGCTATGAGAGCGAGGAGAACACCTGGTATATTTCAAGTATGTCATGATGACATGGGGCCTCCTTTTGATTCTACTATGCAATGATATAATTTGACCTTAATGAGGTAGAAACCATCATGTGAAGACTACACTGTAACGTCGCGTGCATGGATAGACTAGGACCGGTGACAATGCCAGCAGAGTGAGGTGTAGAATTCCATGCATGTTTGCTGCAATTCCGAGTTAGTAGACTGTAACAGTCGGGCGCAAAGTAAGTTTTGTTGATCTAACCTTTCGATGTCATGATGTGCGATGACAATGGCACGTTTTGGCCGCTGCGAGATTTATGTTGCATAACATCTTAAATCTCACCGAATTTATGCCTACACTAGCCCAAAAACAAGACTTCCCTCCCCGAAATAGCAACAACAGAGTTCAAGAATTTACGTCTACGCCCGTTGCTGTACCATGCTTCCACCAAGGCACATCTGTCTAGATCTATGCACATCTTCAAGCTTTAACAAAAATTGTTTCAATGTAACAGACGTCTTCGTTTGTCAATGTGCTCAGCTGCTGTTGCAAAGCGCCTTTATGGCAAGCTCATGGCAAAACAGTCTGTCATGCGAGTTAATTAATTTGCATGCTTCTCACAAGACTGTTGTGTAGATCGCACGCAGCAATTACGGGGCAAAATTGCAAGCAAATGAGAGTGTGCATCTTTTACATTACATAATTGAATCAAAAGGGGCCCCACTTCATCATGACGTGCTCAGAATATACCAGGCATTCTCCTCACTTTGACAGCGTAGTCATGTGATGTGCGAGTATTGCACAGAGGAGCGAGGCGAACGCCTGGGGACGAGGCTAAATGAAAATAAGCAACTGCAGTCATTAAGGATGTCTAACATCTCAATTGCATGTCTTTTTAATGGTCAGGACAGAAAGTCTTTGTTCTTTGTCGCAGCAATGTCTTTCATGTAGAGGTAATGTATTATGCATGAGTAAACACTTTCTGTTTCTGTAGACTGTTTAGTTATGCGAGGGTTCAGACAAGCTAAATTTGAATATTCGAGGATGCGTTGCACATTGTCTTATTGCTTGCTGGTTGCTTTTACAAAATGCAACATTTTTAGGAATTGTTTATGCATGTCATTCATGAGCATGGACAGTGAACCTTAAAGTTCATGACCTTGTCTTAGCGACACTTGGTTTAACATCATGATTTTCTTACATGAAGAATAAGTATTGTAGTTCTAACAGTGTCAGATTTAATGGCTTTATTTTCAATAATGATTTTGATTCACACTGTGTATGTACACTATTTTGTCGAATATAACAACTTTGTTGTTGAAAAGATGTCACGTGGGTGCTATATGGCTTTTACCAGCATGAGTGGCGGGGTTATTACCCAAGGTGAAGCCGAGGGCTATAACCCCGCTTTGAGTGCTAGTAACAGTCATATGGATGCTAATTATAAGATAAATTATTTATACCATGGTCACGTGACGTGTATAAGTATAAGTGCGAGTATGATAATAATCGGAAGTAACTTAGTGCACACTTGCTGTGCAATACGTCATATACACCACCTCAACATGCGCTTGTAACTGGCCGCACGTCACGTGACACAGTACCTGCAATAAGTAAGGTGACAGGGATAAACTTATGATAGGATACGATATGATAAAAGATATGATAAATACCAAAGGATGTCGTACGATAAAAGATACGATACCATACGATAGGATACGATAAAAGATGCCATACCATAGTGATCCGATCTGATACCATACAATACTCAATACCAGTAGGATAGAATATTCAATACCAAAGGATACAATACCCAATGGAATACGATACTATACTATGCAAAACCAATACCACAGAAAATGATACCATTGGCAATACCAATGCCATAGAATAGAATATGATAGGCAATAATACCATATTCAATACTTTACCTTACGCAAAATGATATGCAATACAATATGATATAACACCATGCGATACACAATATGATACGCATATGATAATAATGTTAGGTTACTTAGCAGGGTTGTCACCAGCATTTTTCAAGTTGTAGCGAGATGATGTCATTAATTAAATTAATGTTGCGTTTTTAATTAATATCAACAAGAAATAGATAAGAAACGAAGCAGTCAAACTTTTAGGGATCGACGCACAGATAGTGTGTAAGTACAGTTTCCTAACAGGTACCATATAAGCTTGTCTTGTTTGTAGCAAGTGAGAGTGTGTGCTTTAATGATGCAGAGATTTGGTTTTACCAACGACCAGATCGGTATGCACGCATCATCTTGTTTTCTAGCCTTTCCAGATATGCTCTAGACTATCTGCAGTTGCTTAGGACGTCAAACAGCATCAAGAACGTATGCATCCAGTTTCCGTTGTGAAACGAGAGTAGACTAAAGTGCAGCGCGTAGAACGCTATGTATAAGTCAGATGTTGATCATGACTGCAGCGGCCAAGATCGAATCCTGTTGACACTCTCGTGGTTGCGTTGGCTGCCATAGACATGCAGGTTTTTCACTATCAGCAAAGAATCTGAACCCTTGGAGGTCTTGTCATAGACGACAGACAGCTACCACGTATGAAACAAGAGAAGATAAGTGAAGGGGAATGCACACTGTAACAGAATTCAAACAGCATTCAAATGTTTTACCAATTTCAAGCCATTACCTTTGTGAATGCGTGATACCCGATGAGTGAGTTGCTAAATGATTTCCCAAATACTTGAACGGCAGCTGAAATGTCTAAGCATCGAGTACACTGCTTCATTCTTTGTGCAGTAGAAGTTAAAAAAACAACAGTCTGCAGCATAATTTACACCAATATATGACTGTGATGGCGACGTCTTTGTTGGGGGGACTTGATAACACCTGTTCTGTGATCGGTTTTCGCAGCATACTGAGAGTGCAAAAGAAGGGGTGTATCTGCTTTGTTGTGAGTGCATAGAATTTCATCAACGTTTTGTGATGCCAATAAGGAATCTCTCATACTCTGCAATTTAAAGCAGCGTTTGTTGTGATTATAACGTAAAGCTTGGGTACCTAAGCTTTGTTCACTTCCACAGACTAAAGTATATCAGCCCACTAATGCGGTACACCCCTGATCTGGTACAGAGAATTTGAACGACAAACGGAATGGTAGATGAAGTTGGTGTCATCTGCTCAAAAGATTGATTAAAAGTTTGCTGTATCGGTCACTGAAGATGTCAACTAGGACTGTATGGATGACTCTGATTTTTTGCACTTGAATGGCGAGATATGCAAACGTTCTTGGCAGTGTTGTTGTAAGAGTGCCATGCCAATTTACAATGTAGACTGCATCATTCGAAATTGATTCACCCATTTGCACGTCTTTTGCAGCAAGAAGTTTGAAATTTGTTGTTTTCATCAATGACCTATCCAAATTAGCCAGAGGCAAAGGTATCGGTCTTAAAGCGTACTTCACGTGAATAAGTCGAACGGCGATAGAGTCTTAGCCAAGATGATCATACAACTGAAATGTTACGATTGATTTTAATTAATAGCTACTGCTTTTGACACCATGACAGGCAGTTTCTGCTTCATTTGCCGTCCAAAAGTTGGTGTAACTGTTTCGTTTGATACCGCAGTCTTGTAAGTCTCCCTGAAGTTCGTCTTCAGTATATCTACGTCAGCTTGACTAGAATTTGGTCACGCTGGAAATAAAAAGCTTCTTCCATGGCTATATCTAGTACTACTATATTGCAAAGAAATGTCACAACTGTATGCACACGAGCTGTTGAGGCAAAAGTTGTGCAAGGTATTATAATTTACTAGAGGCTAAATACGTATATCCACTAGAAACGAAGATAAACCAGGGGAAACTTGCGTTAGACTGAGTCGCTCTGACACTCTTACTGACTAGCTGAAACCGTTTAGCTAGCTAAGCAATTGACGCAATACCAACAGTGCATAGACTGCAGTTTGTCACTGTAGTAGAAGAACTGGCTGCTGGAACCAATGGATAACATGCACCTAACCACATCCGGCCTACCTCACCTTTTGCAACAACTGTTTAGTACGAAAAGAAGCTGACCCTGTATAGTGGATATCTCAGATATAGTCAACTACAGCCTGTATATGGTACTTTTGCACTTTCTGGGTGAGCTTCTCAGTCTATTAATTAACATGAATGATTAGCATTTGTACTGAAGATGCCTGATTGATGACCAACGTTCAAGTGTAAGTTATTTTAGCTATGCGATAAGTGGCATTTAGAATTAGGGCATGGCTACTAAAAGTCACCTGTTTCTCCTGTACTTTAGACATTCTGAGTGGTGACCGAGCTGATTGTAGTAGTTGACTGTTGGTCTACCCACTGTTCGAATGGCAGTTAGTCCCACGATGGTTACAACGCATTTGATCGAATTGAAGGTCTTGGCCGGGGACTAAGTGATAGCAAGGGTTCTTTGAGCTCCCTGTGTTGTCAGTTGCAGCTGACTTTCATGTTGCATGCACAAATTCTGATGAGCCTGTTAAAACAGCAGACTGCTTTTGTTTATGACATGTCTCTAGGTTCAAGTTGTTGCAATCGACTGTTCTAAAGTTGCAGTCTGCCATGGATAGGTGAAGTACTGTACTTCTCTGAAGCTAGGTTCCTTCTTAGTAGCAGCACTATCTGCAACAGAGCATGTCTACATGTTAGATAGTCTAGTGTGATATAAGGGTTTACTGCAAACTCTAGTGTGATATAAGGGTTTACTGCAAACTAAGCAGTTACAAATAAGCAGGTTTTACCTGATGAATAAACAGTTGCAGACGATCCACCAGCACTACTATCAGAGAATGGTGAGACAGTTGGATGGTTCTACATTTTTGAACTTCTGTCTGTGTGTGTGTGAGAGAGAGAGAGAGAGGAGAGAGGAGAGATAGCTCAGTTGGTTAGGAAGTCATCTTATGGAGTGTTTACATCCGGGACCTTGAAGGGTCGCAAGTTCAAGTCACAGTGATGGCGAGCTATGGCATAATTTTTTAAGCAAGAAACTAACACACATACTTCTCAACTCAGGAGGATAAATGAGTACCTGGTCATTGACTAGTGACCTAAGCGGCCATCGGCTGTGTGTGACATCAGCCACTGGGGTCTTGGTGAGACTTTGGGTGCTCACACCGCAGTTGGCTTCACAAGTCGGTGCTCCTACAAGTGCCTGGCCCGACTCCAGGAGTTTGCTAGCGTATGCCCAAAGTTCTCTGAGTAGTGGACAGGGCTCAGCTTAACAGCTGGGGCATGATCTCTGAGAGGCAGCTCTGATGTTTAGGTTTTAGGTTTTTTAGGCACGTGCATGCGTGTGTGTGTGTGTGTGTGTGTGTGTGTGTGTGTGTGTGTGTGTGTGTGTGTGTGTGTGTGTGTGTGTGTGTGTGTGTGTGTGTGTGTGTGTGTGTGTGTGTGTGTGTGTGTGTGTGTGTGTGTGTGTGTGTGTGTGTGTGTGTGTGTGTGTGTGTGTGTGTGTGTGTGTGTGTGTGTGTGTGTGTGTGTGTGTGTGTGTGTGTGTGTGTGTGTGTGTGTGTGTGTGTGTGTGTGTGTGTGTGTGTGTGTGTGTGTGTGTGTGTGTGTGTGTGTGTGTGTGTGTGTGTGTGTGTGTGTGTGTGTGTGTGTGTGTGTGTGTGTGTGTGTGTGTGTGTGTGTGTGTGTGTGTGTGTGTGTGTGTGTGTGTGTGTGTGTGTGTGTGTGTGTGTGTGTGTGTGTGTGTGTGTGTGTGTGTGTGTGTGTGTGTGTGTGTGTGTGTGTGTGTGTGTGTGTGTGTGTGTGTGTGTGTGTGTGTGTGTGTGTGTGTGTGTGTGTGTGTGTGTGTGTGTGTGTGTGTGTGTGTGTGTGTGTGTGTGTGTGTGTGTGTGTGTGTGTGTGTGTGTGTGTGTGTGTGTGTGTGTGTGTGTGTGTGTGTGTGTGTGTGTGTGTGTGTGTGTGTGTGTGTGTGTGTGTGTGTGTGTGTGTGTGTGTGTGTGTGTGTGTGTGTGTGTGTGTGTGTGTGTGTGTGTGTGTGTGTGTGTGTGTGTGTGTGTGTGTGTGTGTGTGTGTGTGTGTGTGTGTGTGTGTGTGTGTGTGTGTGTGTGTGTGTGTGTGTGTGTGTGTGTGTGTGTGTGTGTGTGTGTGTGTGTGTGTGTGTGTGTGTGTGTGTGTGTGTGTGTGTGTGTGTGTGTGTGTGTGTGTGTGTGTGTGTGTGTGTGTGTGTGTGTGTGTGTGTGTGTGTGTGTGTGTGTGTGTGTGTGTGTGTGTGTGTGTGTGTGTGTGTGTGTGTGTGTGTGTGTGTGTGTGTGTGTGTGTGTGTGTGTGTGTGTGTGTGTGTGTGTGTGTGTGTGTGTGTGTGTGTGTGTGTGTGTGTGTGTGTGTGTGTGTGTGTGTGTGTGTGTGTGTGTGTGTGTGTGTGTGTGTGTGTGTGTGTGTGTGTGTGTGTGTGTGTGTGTGTGTGTGTGTGTGTGTGTGTGTGTGTGTGTGTGTGTGTGTGTGTGTGTGTGTGTGTGTGTGTGTGTGTGTGTGTGTGTGTGTGTGTGTGTGTGTGTGTGTGTGTGTGTGTGTGTGTGTGTGTGTGTGTGTGTGTGTGTGTGTGTGTGTGTGTGTGTGTGTGTGTGTGTGTGTGTGTGTGTGTGTGTGTGTGTGTGTGTGTGTGTGTGTGTGTGTGTGTGTGTGTGTGTGTGTGTGTGTGTGTGTGTGTGTGGTGTTAACCTTATCTCCAGTCTTCTTGACTTGTTAGGCCAATGGCTCTAGGTTAATGAGACCGGGACTGGAGTACATTCAGCACAAGTTTATTTCACTATATAGTACACCCTCGAATATCTGGACTTCTCCGGAGACAGGTTAGAAGACCGGATAATCAAGTGTCCGGATAGTCAAAAGTTGATAAATATCAACTAAATCCCCTCCATAGTACTTTTTTCACACTTACTGTACATTCATGTCACTAGAAGAGCCATCAACAGCTGCCTATTTATTAGATTATTACGTTCTCTGTTATGTATTCGCTCATTTGTGAGAGGCTGTACCTTAATGCTCCTTTACTCAATGAAAGAGAGCACTAACAGTGCTGAACCCTAGGCAAAATTTGACCTCTTTCCAGTTCCAGGTACTTTGGTTGTACAGTAGAATGCACTGCAAAGCAGGAAACTTACCTAGGCGTGTGTTCCTGAAACACCCAACGATTGATTTTAACACCATGTGCATGTCACTAGACACAAGCATCCAAAAAGTTGTTTATACAGATGGCCGAGTCACACTAAACACTTGTTTATACAGGTGGCTGAGAAAGGACAGGCAGTCTATCATTATACCGTAAATCACTTGGGTGCTTTGTCGCAGGCTACTCTCCATTGGCTATGACCTTGAAGGTACATTTGATAGTTATGATTAGTAATCAAAATTGGAACTTTTTGCGTGACTTTGCCTAGACTGGCGGACAAGCTCTAACAACCATATGTCGAGATTACACGAGTACCAGTGAACGCATGCTATACATTCCAAAGTTGTTTATATGGTCATTTCCGTTGAGTTGGTATTTCTGTCGAGTCGAGTTGGTATGACCGTCGAGTTGCTACTTCTGGTGAGACGACTACTCTAACCCTTGCTTACACGTAGGGTTAATCACTCTGAGTCCATTGAATTGTGAAACAGCTATGTTTAGCTGTCACAGTGCTTGGGGGGTTGAGAGGGGAGAACTTAGGTGTTAATTAGTTGATTGGTCAGCCTGCTCATTTGTTTGATAGTGTACAGCATATTAGTATGAAGTGAAATACATTATAGTTCCTTTATCCGGAAATGCATTATCCGGGAACGTAAAAATTTGGGGGACACAGAATTTGTTCAGATAATCGAAAGTCCAGATATCGAAAGTCCAGATAATCAAGGGTGTACTGTAGTTTTGTTTTAATATGCACAGAGATGTCACCTATTTCAGCAGAAGTTCTAGTTACAAACCTACATACACTCGATGATGTAGTGTGAATTTGTAGTGATTGAGTTTTATTTATATGCTTTTGGCAGATGTGTCAACGTGGCAGCCATACTTCTCTTTTTCATAACATAGAAGACATTTTATAGGCCAATTATGTTGTACACACACGCACTCACACACACACACGCACACACACACACACACACACACACACACACACACACACACACACACACACACACACACACACACACACACACACATGTAGCATGCAGCACTTTGGTGCTTCTTACAGGTACTGTAGCTTGTAAGTTATTAACATTTCTGCTGTTTTCTACTGTTGTTATTAGTGCTCAAAGGGATAGCAAACCTGATCAGTGGAATAGTGTAGAATCTGTATGACCTAAAAGAAGTTGTGCCTATTTTTGCCAACCAATTCTACGATATCATCTAAAATGCATTGTAGAGAGACATATTCAGTTTACTGACTTAGTTTCATGAGGTGTATCTTAAGAATAATTAGCCTAGGCATAATCATTCTAGCAACGAGTAAATACACATGTAAACTTTGAACAGCTTACCTACAAGTGTAAGATAATGCATGTGCATGATAAGGACACCATATCTGTTTAATTGACCAAGGTCATAAGGTAGTCAGATAATCTCTTTCATGAATAATTAGCTGAGACTTTGCCTCTGGTAATTATCAAGGAGAAAGCTTCTCATGATTGAGTTTTAATAGACATGAATATCAGCTCCTTACCATACATTTAACTGATTTGTTGTGTTTTTTACTCAGAGATGGCAACCTAACTGCAATCTGCATATATTGACTAGTTAATATATGAATAATGTGAATGATGCAGTTGGGGTGCTATGCTGAGAGCTTAAGATAAACAAGAAAACAACAACATGTAAATAAATATTCACACATGCAAACACACAACAAATGGTCTTACCTCTTCTTGCTATAAGAGATTTACATTTCTATCTAAGTATTACATCTCTAAGTATCAGTATGTTTTGGCAGTTGGAGCCTCATGTAAATGGTCCTTTCACTCCTGATCTTGCTCATCCTATTTCAAAGCTTGGAGAAGCTGCACAAGCAAATGGCTGGCCAATAGATATCAAAGTTGGTAAGTTGATGAAGTTTTCGTTTGTAAAAGCTATGACTATGATATGAATTATATGATATCAAGAGAATCATGTGTTTCTACAGCCCTTATTGGTAGTTGCACTAACAGCAGCTATGAAGACATGAGTCGGTCAGCTAGCATTGCTGTTCAAGCTTTGGAACATGGACTGAAAGCAAAGTATAGCAAGTGTCTGTGTAGAACTAACTGTGCATGACACTTGTCATTCTTGATGTCTGCTACTATCTACATGTATATATATATATATATATGTGTGTGTGTGTGTGTGTGTGTGTGTGTGTGTGTGTGTGTGTGTGTGTGTGTGTGTGTGTGTGTGTGTGTGTGTGTGTGTGTGTGTGTGTGTGTGTGTGTGTGTGTGTGTGTGTGTGTGTGTGTGTGTGTGTGTGTGTGTGTGTGTGTGTGTGTGTGTGTGTGTGTGTGTGTGTGTGTGTGTGTGTGTGTGTGTGTGTGTGTGTGTGTGTGTGTGTGTGTGTGTGTGTGTGTGTGTGTGTGTGTGTGTGTGTGTGTGTGTGTGTGTGTGTGTGTGTGTGTGTGTGTGTGTGTGTGTGTGTGTGTGTGTGTGTGTGTGTGTGTGTGTGTGTGTGTGTGTGTGTGTGTGTGTGTGTGTGTGTGTGTGTGTGTGTGTGTGTGTGTGTGTGTGTGTGTGTGTGTGTGTGTGTGTGTGTGTGTGTGTGTGTGTGTGTGTGTGTGTGTGTGTGTGTGTGTGTGTGTGTGTGTGTGTGTGTGTGTGTGTGTGTGTGTGTGTGTGTGTGTGTGTGTGTGTGTGTGTGTGTGTGTGTGTGTGTGTGTGTGTGTGTGTGTGTGTGTGTGTATAAAACTATTACATCCACCCCAACAAACAAGCATTATCCCCAACAAAACAAAACCCCAATTATTCTACATATGTAGTCAAAGTCAATTTTTAGCAAATATCTACGAATTATCATTCTAGCATAGTGTTGTCACAATTGAACAGAAAGCTGCTGCAAAGGTTGGAGAACACTTGCTGTAAATCGATGCCATTAGAGGTCTTAGTTTGGCTGCAATAGTTCTCAATGTCTGAAGACTTGCTCAAGTCCACAAGCCAAGAGATTCCAGCGCATATATACATGTATATATACATGTATGTATGTACATACGTATTTATGTATGTATGTATATATACACACATTTATATATACATATATATTTTTTTGAAGAGAGAGAGAGAGAGAGAGAGAGAGAGAGAGAGAGAGAGGGGGAGGGAGGGAGGGAGGGAGGGAGGGAGAGATAATATTATATTTATAACAAACTACTAACAGACAAAACCGGCAAATCCCAAGCAGACAAAACCGGCAAATCCCAAGCAATTACATCAGCATCTAACATTAATCTACTTTGTATCATGCAAGCATTAAATTTCCACAAATTAACAGACATTTGTTGCATTAAATTAGAATACGCTTGTGTAAAAGGAATACTTGTCGCAGTCACTACTTTAGATGCAATAGTTTTAATAGTATTCAGACTAGGAGTCCAACAACCATACGTTTCCACTGCTAGTGGGAAGAACAAGGCACCACTGTCAGCAACTGCTTCTTCGTACTACACACACACACACACACACACACACACACACACACACACACACACACACACACACACACACACACACACAGACACACACACACACACACACACACACACACACACACACACACACACACACACATATATATATATATACATATATATACAGTACCGGCAATAAGTAAGCTGACAGCGATATGCATACGATACGATACCATACCATACCATACCATACGATACCATAGGATACCATACCATACCATACCATAAAAGATACCATGTAGGATATGATAAGATAAAAGATGATACCATACAATTAAGATAAGATACCATACCATACTATATATGATATGCAATACTATATATGATATGCAATACGATATACCATACCCTAGGATACGCAATAGGATACCATATGCAATACCATGCCATATGCATACAATAAAAATGTTAGGTTACTTATTGCCGGTACTGTATATATATATATATATATATATATATATATATATATATATATATATATATATATATATATATATATATATATATATTCTCTTCTTCTATGCAAACTATCCCAAACTGCCCCAGACTACCCCAAACTACCCTACCCACCCAGTCCCTAAACATAACTACATTACAGTAACAGGAAAATCCCACAAGTCATCAAAGTCCAGGTTCAGTCTACTGTATAATAGCTTGGCATTATACACACACACACACACACACACACACACACACACACACACACACACACACACACACACACACACACACACACACACACACACACACACACACACACACACACACACACCACACACACACACACACACACACACACACACACACACACACACACACACACAATTGACATGTATTATTTGGTGCCTGTTTTCTATCATTTCATATCAATTTTGTTACTGCTAAGCACTGTGTATGACTTTGAGTTTGACATTTTAGGTTCTGGTTCTGTGTGTTTGCATCTTCTCAGGGTTATGCCCTGGGAATTATAAAGAAATATTAGTACTACATAATATATACGTGTGTATATATATATATATATATATATATATATATATATATATATATATATATATACTCAAACCTCCCTTATCCAGACCTCCGAGATCCGGGCACCTCCCTAGACCGGGCACCTTTGCACCCTCGGAAACCCTGCACATATACTTGTAGGTCTTGGGGCTCCGAGGTTACACACCGCGTAAACAACAAACTCCCATATGTTCAGTCGCATTCACGTGCCAGTGCGTGGGAGTATGGCTTCGAAGAAAAGGAAGCGCGCCTGCATCAGTCTTGAAACGAAGCTCAAGGTCATTGATGAAATCAGCAAATGTCAGTCACAGAGACACGCCTCGGAAATCTTCGGAATTCCGAAGTCTGCTGTGGCGGACGTGTGGAAACATCGTGATAAAATCAAAGACCATGTGTTTGCTGTCTTAAATAAAGAGGAGTACAAGAGGGTACACGCATCTTTCTATCGTAATGACACTTAGTACATGACAGAATTAGAGTACGTTGGACATGTACATTAAGGTGGTCTGGGACTCCAAAGCTAACGCGCGTTACCTCTTTCTTTTATCTGGACATTCTGAAATACGGGCACTCCCCGGTCCCATATTGCCTGGATAAGGGAGGTTTGAGTGTATATATATATATATATATATATATATATATATATATATATATATATATATATGTAGAGAGAGAGAGAGAGAGAGAGAGAGGGAGGGAGGGAGGGAGGGAGGGAGGGAGGGAGAGGGAGAGGGAGAGAGATTTGGGGAGATTTAAATTTGGGAGTCTTATCTGACAGTTTTAGGCATTGTACTATTAGAAAGGTTGTTGCTTAAGTTTTCAGTAGAAGAATGAGCGTCGGAACATTGCAACTAACCTTTAAAAGTTAATTAGCCATTTCTGGTGTTTCCAAACAGTCAATCTATGCGTGAAATGTTTCAGCTGCTAAAAACTCTAGAGTAAAGCCAGCAAAATTGTATGTCATCTGCTACTTCCTTTTCAGCTGAATTCATTACACAAGTTTGTTTGGTTCGCTCATTCACTGTGAGTTGCTGTAATGCCATGAGGAAAACAGCTCAGTCCCATTACTAGAGGAAAGATTGAAGCACTGCATTCTGTAAGCCATACCACTCGCCAGATTGCAGTCCAAGTGGGAAGATTGAAGACAGCAGTTTATCAATGCCTGCAGAGGCTGTCAAACGGTAGCTGTGACTATGCAACACGTCCTGGTAGAAAAACAAAAACAACCGCACGTCACGACAGGGTGTTGAAGCGCCTTGCTATTGAGAACAGGCAAAAGACGTCGAGACAGCTATTCTTTCAGCTGCATCAGGAGGCTGAAGTTGCTATTTCCTGCAGTACAGTTAGAAGACGACTGCATGAAGTGAGCTACATTCTTGGAGGCTGCTTAAGAAACTGCTGCTAGCAGATGAACACTGCCGCCTCAGACGAAAATGGGCGACAACGTATTGTGACTGAAATTTGGAGGCGTGGAGATCTCCTTTTTAGCGATGAAGCCAAAATTAGCTTTGGGACCAACGGAGCGTTGCACGTCTGGTGCCATAAGGGAGAAGAGTATTTGCTGCAGTGCTGTGATTTTACAGTAAAACACTCACCAAGTGTTATGGTGTGGGGTAGCATGTCATATTATGGCGTTGGATCTCTAGCTAGTAAGACTAGAAGGCCGCGTAGACACTCTTGCCTACCAAGGAGTTCTCGATGACCACATGCTTCCTGATGCTCAGCGGTTACTAGGAGAGGAATTTGTTTTCCAGCACGACAATGCGCCGATCCATACTGCTCGATCCAAGGAGGCAATTTGGATTAGAAGACATGGGACATTAATTTAGGATGACAGTATATATAATCAATTGATTTAGTTTTATTATAAACATTCTAGACTGAGATATCCCAGCCTTGAAAGTTGACTGGCAATATGTAAGCTGACAGCGATACGCATACGATACGCATGCGATAGAACGATAGGATGCCATACGATAGGATACGCAATACCAGTAGGATAGGATACGCAATACCAGTAGGATAGAATACACAATACCAATACCACGTATTCACAATATGATATGCAATATATGATAGGATAAGATACACGATATAATATCATACCCAGTAGGATAAGATACCATACAATACGATACTACAAAAATTTTAGGTTACTTATTGCCAGGACTGTATATCTTCTAACCTCACTATATGTTAACATAGCATTATGGTAATAATTTGGAACTTTACTTGAACTCATCATAACAGGAATTTTCAAATCAGCGGCCAGTGAAAAGACCGCCCACTAGGTGTTTTTTGGAAACTGTTTCATGTACAGTGCATGAGCCGCTAATGAGAATCTAGATTGTGGTGCGTGATTTGACGTCGGCACCCAAAGTTGGCCAATATTCCAAGGCTATGTTAGTAATGTGCGCTACTATACTACAGTGCGCGTACAGGTTTGGCAACCAGACAGCAGTCTTACGCTGTGGATTGACGAAGGAACCTCTAAAGAAACGTCTGACAAGAAGTGTAGGAGGGCTGTCAGGCCTGGTCACACTCTTAAGGTTTTAAAGACTATAATATATATGCAGGACGTTACAAGATGGGCCTCACACTTGGCTACTCTCTAGTACTCAAGTCAATTTGCTAATTTCCAGAGTTTCCTACGAACCGTTCGTACGCTTATTGAGAACGGATATTCTTCCATAAAAATCCTATTTTCTGTATTGCTGCCCTGGGTGCTGTTTCGGAATTCCCGGTACTGTTTCTGTCAGCAAGTAATATGGAAAGGAGTGCATTGAAGACTTTAAAGCTGCTTCAATATGTGGTTATGTTGATGAGCAGTGGCAGAACTGCAGAATGTCTTTTTTAGAACTTTCTACACACACACACACACACACACACACGCACAAATTGTGTGATTTTATTAATTATGATGTAAAATAGCCTTTGCTTATTTTTGTTTACATTGTAGGTCTCAGTTCACTGTAACTCCTGGGTCGGAACAAATTCGATCTACCATAGAAAGAGATGGACTTGTTAGTGTTGCGTTACTGTGTCCAATGTCTATACAATAAAGCTACTTAGAAGCTACATTTTGTAGAGTGAACCACTTCGGGCTATTGGAGGCGTTGTTCTGGCCAATGCTTGTGGTCCATGCATTGGACAGTGGAATAGGTGTGCAGTGTTTTCTAGTCCTTAAATTGCTTCTATTTGTTGATATTGGGTTGATATTTATCATTGAAACAGGCAAGACGTAAAAATGGGTGAAGAAAACACCATTGTGACTTCATACAACAGAAATTTTACTGGTCGGAATGATGCCAATCCAGCTACTCATGCATTTGTGGCTTCTCCAGAAGTCAGTGCTTTGTAGTTATAGGTCAGTTGTTGAGCCTATAATACTTGTGTAATATTTGTTTACTACAGATTGTAACTGCTTTGGCTCTAGCTGGCAATCTTTCATTTAATCCAGAAACAGATTATTTGACTGCTCCAAATGGTGACAATGTTTATGTTTGATACTTGTTGTGTAGTTGTTGTGTTTATTAATTGCTATTACAGGTCACCAATTCAAGCTAAAAAGCCCTTATGGAGATGAGTTGCCAAATAAGGTCAGGAAAGTCAATGCCCACATCAAAGTAGTAAATGATAAAACCCTACTTAGCTCTAAGTGTCAGCAGCTACACACAAACAGGTATACAATGCTATGTAAATTCCTGGCATTTTGCCTTCTACGTTTACATTTTAAATTTGTGTCTAAGTAATTAAGTAAATGGGCTCGTACGTAGCCTTTACACTGACAAATTGTTGATATTCAAGCCTTTTTGACTATCTACACGCATCAAAATTACTTATTAATGAAGAAGAAGCTGGTTTAGTGTTATAAAGACGAAGTTGACCATTCTCTTAATTTTACAGCACAGGATTGCAAACAAGAAGCTATGAATGTGGATTGTGCTATTTGTTAAGCACTGGGTTACATTACTCAGTCTTCAATATTAATGCTACTTGATTGCAAGCATCACTACTGTTTTGCTTGTGAGGAGTCGACCTTCATGAAGCTCTGACATGTTTATTAGCTGTTTCATAGGTGGCTGGAACGTATCGGAACATCAGCTCTTTAGTTTTTATCTTTGTCATGCAACATGATCTAAGATGAGGACATTGCCAGAACTGATTTTTGAGTTACCTGACCCCTCATGATGTTCATGACAGCATTATAGGGAACTTCCACAAAATGCAAGTGACTTTCTATGATAGTACTAGCATCTTTGATTCTAGTAGTACAAATTAACAAAACCTTTTCTGGATGGAGAGATTGAGGTTCCAACGTGTGTAGTGTTACCCTGGAGTGCTGATGATGTATGAGTAGCTTCCTTTTTGCATTTGCAAGTCATCTGTTTTGCCATTCCTGTATTTCCCTACAGTTTTGTACTAAAACAGGATGATGCGGAGGACAGCTGAAGTTTGGAAACTCTACTGAACTTGAATCAGGTGCAAAGGCAATCTGTAGACATTTGATGTTCTTGTTAAACTTGCATGCATGCAACAGAAGAATTATGTAATCAAAGCTTCATCAGCCACTGTTTCAGTACCTCTTATACCGGCTTTACACTAGATGATTTGACTCGAGTCAAACTGGCCCGTGCTAATTTGACCCCGTGTAAATGATTTTGGATCGATCTAAGTGCGTTTAGCCCGTGCTAAATTAGTCCAAGCTAAACCATAAGGCCAGGCTCGAGCTAAGCCTAACCAGTGTTACATATTTTCGTGTTACTGGGCAACAATGCATATAGTATATTTTCCTTTGCGTATTTCCATATTTCTACTAGTATTTGCAACCTTGAAGACTTTGATGAACATCTCAAAGAATTTTGAAAGGTTTTGCACCGGAATCGACGAAGTAAGATTAGAAGCAAAAACAGTAACGTCTTCTTTAGGCGCTTGCACAAAGCATGCCAAATGGACCACCATGCCCAGTTAGCCCAGATAGTCTAAATACGCCACCAATCATGCCAAATTAGCATGGGCCAGGCTTGAGTCAAATCGTTTAGTGTAAACCCGGTATTAGTTCGTAAGAGGCAAATGATAAAAGAGCAGATCGCGTTTGGATCTTTGTTCTTTTTCTACAAGAAAGTAAGCTATTCATACATCATCACTGCTCCAGGTAACATGTCCGCAAGTTGGAAGCTTAATTTCTTTTCTAGAGAGTGTTTTTACAAAGAAAGCTACCAATAGAATAAGGCTTTGTCATTAGAATGCTATTTGTGTTTTTGTGAAACTTTTCTTTTAATCATTCTTAAAGCATTATAATATAACACTATATGCACCACTAAACAGTGTTTTATCATCATGTCTGAAGAAAAAGCATTAGGAGATTGTAGCCAGAAAAATAGCAAATAACAGCTAATTTTGTGTCTATTGATGACTCCACCGAAACTTCCAAATTTCTCAACTAGAGATCCCATAGCAGTAGCTTCACAGCTGGCAGAACTGGATATAAAGGCATAAATTTCATGAATTGTATTGGTGATTTTGTTCACTGATGTTTGTCTGCCCACTAAAGATTGATAGCTCTATCAGGATTCAAGTAGCACGGGGAAGTTCTGTGGCATTAATCTGCATAAACAGGTCGTGTATCCTCTGAAACGGATGCCATGCATTTCCTCTTGCATTTATGGACACTGTACCAGTGGGTGCAGTGCATCTTGAGCTAGAAGTTTCAAAGTTACAAGATCAACAGAAACGCTGACTTAGAAACGACGGTCTAAGAACAATTGACATGTTGGATTCATAGCTTAACTCCGGGTTGATGTATCAAAGCGAAAGTACCAGCAACTTTTGAGAAAGACTGAACAAACAGATCAATGGCTATTAATTAGTTATCAGTCTTTCAAACCCACACAAAGGTGCCTTACTTTTGAAAAGTTTCTACTATCTATCAGTGTTTATGAAGCGGAAGGTTGAGTGTGTTTACCACCTTACCACTAGCTTGGTCTTGAAGAAAGGATTGTTTATCTATTTATTTTGACTACCAATATGGTTAAAAGGTAACGGATGCTTAACTGATTTTTCTAAACAAATTCGTAGTGGGTTACAAGGCAATTATCTACAGTAGCAACATACTGTATGAAATGACTAGAAATAATGACAAAGCACATGAGCAGATGAAGGATGCAACATCTCCCTGGCCACCAAGACTAATGATAGGGTACCAGCAATCGTGGCTGTGTATGGGTCATAGGTGCTCAGACAAGTGGCAAGAATAGTTGGACAACGTCTGATGACTGACTGTTATTTTAATCTCTGGAGGAGGGAGGGAGGGAAGAGAAAGGGAGGAGGGATGGAGAGGCGTATTATCCCAACTTTCTGTTTGGTCATTTGCCCTTTGATATTACTGTTCATAACACATTTCACCAGATTTGAATCAACACTGCGCATTCTAGTGGTGTGGCCGCTGCAGCTAGCATACCTGTCAACCCCTAATGTTTATGTTCCGGGAGATCATCCTTGGAGACTCAATTAATATAACATTATCTAGGTGGATTAGTGTGTTTAGTGTGTGTGTGTGTGTGTGTGTGTGTGTGTGTGTGTGTGTGTGTGTGTGTGTGTGTGTGTGTGTGTGTGTGTGTGTGTGTGTGTGTGTGTGTGGTGTGTGTATGTTGCCTCTTGGAGGCAAGCATGATCGTTTTCACAGTAGCTCTTGAACAGGACAGGACTTGTAGTGCTATAGCTCGTTGGTTAGAGAGCCATCTTATGGAGTGAGTACATTCTGAGTTTAAGTCACAGTGATGGCGAGCTATTGCATAATTTCCTTGGGCAAGGAACTCACACACAATGGCCTCTCTCAACTTATGCATGAGTACCGGGTTTTGACTGGGGTGGCAAAGGCCCCGACTGCGACAAAGTCCACCAGCCACTGTGGTTTGGGTGGGACTTTGGGTACCCACACCACAGTTGGCGTCGCAGTTGAGCAGCTGTGAGTACCTGGCCAGACTCCAGGAGATTGATTGCTTAGCACAGTCCATAGCTCCTGCGTGGTGCACAGGACTCAACCACCTGGCTGGGAGCATGATCGTCTAATGGCAGCTTCTTATCGATTGATTGTGTGTGTGTGTGTGTGTGTGTGTGTGTGTGTGTGTGTGTGTGTGTGTGTGTGTGTGTGTGTGTGTTTGCAGTGTTTATAATTTCCTGTCGCCTCCTCACCATTGGCAACTACCACTTGCGATTTGGTGGGTAAATGTAGACAATTTTGTCTCCTAAAGATTCAATGCGAAATTGCACAAAGTCATCTTACTTTTTGTGTGCAGTTGTCTGGCCAATTGTGTAGAAACGCAGAACCTCCCATTTCAATTAATAACAACAGAAAAGACTATCTATTTAGTAGGACAAGCAAGCAATAAGACATTAAGATGAACACCTGAAATTGTTTAAATTGTTATCTGAGTTCCAGATATCTAAGGATACAGTAGTCTAGTTGCAATGTACGTACGACCAACTGATCGACCATATTTATAGTCGATTAGCTCAGATGCTAATGAAGATATTCTAACCAATAGACAAGATGTGATGTCATTACCGACCAATAGACGTACATGATGTCATCATAGGGCTCCATCTGTCTTTGCTTGGTATCTGCTACGAGAATTCGGCCATCAGGTTCTCTATCCTGTACATGGCAATAGTTCTTTGCTAGAGTTCTGATGTTTAGTGTAGACGGTATCTAAGAAACAGACCGATCACAAACGGGAATTTGCAAAGGGGAACATGCATAGTGCACGATGGTGCTTCAGTTTGTCGGACCAAGCGACTGACCTGTTGCTGTACGCTGTAAGTTACAGCTCAGCGTTAACCTACCACCTCCTGTTTACTCTCCCACGACATCTGGAAGCAATTGGAAACCTTAGCTGAGAACATTGGGTTGGGCTAATTACCTCAATATGTCAAACGTTATCATGTGACGAGATATGATTAAAAGCCTGGTCTTTTCTCGTACTTCCCTCGGCCAGCTCAACGTGAATAAAGATTAGGAGTGTTTATAGTAGTCTTACATAGTCAGACCCTTCTTGCCTACATACCGTAGTAGTCTCGCGTAGCCATGTAGGTGGGAAAGGTCTGACTGCAAGAGGCTAGGTTTATAGGTAGCTATTTTTTGGAGTAGCCAATTTTATACAAGAGCCAGCAAGGACAAAGAAATTCACACGTACAAAATCCGGATGTCTTTTCCAGTTTCAGTATAAAAAATGTAATGTGTGCACACTGAAATAGGAAAGTAAGCGTGGTTGTAAATAAAGTAGGTGTGTTCTTACATTTAACTACTCTGGTGACCAACAAATTTGGAGAATTTTAAACTCGTGTGTGTTGTGTGACATTCTTGATATGGTATTTGTCACATTCTCATGTGTCATAATGTTACTTTCTTTGTGTTACAGGGATTTGATCCTGGACAGGACACTTATCAGGTGATAATCTCTCGGTCTTGCTGTTTCTGTTCTTATACAGTAATGGTCTTATAGGCACCTCCTGCAGATTCCAGCAATATATCTGTAAATGTTCATCCTACCAGGTAGATGTTATCAATCGTTGTTTATTCTGGTCTTTAAGTGCTTGTTATAGCCAACGACTAGCTCTGTTATCTCCATTTGATAAATGGGATGGTCAGGATCTGACTGACGTGCCTATCTTGATTAAGGTAGTGTTCTACTTTTCTGACAAGATAATTTTAGGGTGACTGCAGTTATTGTGTAGGTGAAAGGAAAATGTACAACTGACCATATCAGTGCTGCTGGGCCATGGCTGAAATATCGAGGGCATTTGGACAACATATCAAACAACATGCTCATTGGGTAAGCTCTCTATCGCATTGTATGCTAAGCTGCTATTTTTGAATGTAGCCTTATAACACTACCAGAAATTGGAAGTTGGTACTAAGGTTTTGTTGAGCAGTTGCAGTTAGGGGCGTTGGCAGAATGGATGAGTGTTGTGCATCATTTGCAGCTCCGTTTCTGTACACTGTAAAGAATTTCACGAGTGTTTAGATCTTATCACAAATATTTAAGAAATTATAATTACACGGATCTTATAACCAATGAAGCTTATTGTTGCTGAATTTGGTATCATTGCAATTATTTAATATCATTAGTGGAAGTTTTCTGCAATTGAGTCTGAATACACTTGCCTGACTACAGCAAGTAGTCAATTGAGTCTGAATGCACTTTTCTGACTCTAGCAAGTAGTCGGTGTTGTTGTAAATTTACTACCAAGGCAGTAGTTCAACCATAATTCATGCTGATATAGTGTGTCAGATGTGAATCCCGTAGGTTCAGCATCTTGATATGTGTACCTACCTATAGAGAGTTTAGTGTTGTGGAAATAGGTGTAGACTAGTTCTTGCATTAAGGTTAAGTGTGTGTAGCATTTTGTAGCTTATAAATTATGGTTTAATCATTATGATGTGCTTGTCATTATTACTCCGGGTTATTAATTAAATGAGCAATTTGTATTATTATTACGTGGTCATTTTCTTGTTTTTCTCTTTTGGTACTGAACATGAGAGTTTTTACCTATTGATGTTTATGAATTGATGAATTTACTCGATTCAAACTCTTTTGAGAGTTTATGGGTGGGTGAATGAATATTTTTAGAGCCACTTCTACATTTCTTTGCATAATAAGGTTAATTGAGATATTGTTACTGTAGTAGCATAGTTCAAATAGTCTCCTATGATGACCACCCAGCACTTTTTTGAATAGCTCATTCTCTATTGCCTGCTGTGTTGTGTTAGTGTGTCTTTAAGTTTGATTGTGTTTCAAGAGCTGTGAATGCTGAAAATGACAGAACCAACTCTGTAAGAAACCAGTTGACAGGAGAGTTTGGAGAAGTTCCAGATGTAGCACGATACTATAAGGTTGGTAAACTTTGTTACTGTAAATTCTCGACCAGCTATAGACCTACTACTACTTTCAGCTTTACCTGTTTTGCTATTGTGTGTGTGTGTGTGTGTGTGTGTGTGTGTGTGTGTGTGTGTGTGTGTGTGTGTGTGTGTGTGTGTGTGTGTGTGTGTGTGTGTGTGTGTGTGTGTGTGTGTGTGTGTGTGTGTGTGTGTGTGTGTGTGTGTGTGTGTGTGTGTGTGTGTGTGATTTCATTTGCATTGCAGAAGGTGCTTCAATTGGTACAGCAGCAAACAGATATTTTGCTGTTTTGATTGTACATAACTTGATAGCTAGCTCACAGGTACTCAGTTAACAGTCTTTTGTACTTAGTGTCAAAATGTCAAGAACGGGTTAGAACTGAAACCTATTGACAACAGTGCCTATCTCATTTGGTGCTGCATTTAGACCTAAGCTTTCTTAAGTTTAGGAAACAGTAAAGTTTTAGTAAAAACCTTGCTTACATAGCTACAAACCAGGAGGTTGATAGTAGTTAAGCTTTGTAGGTTAGGATCAAGCTGCTTGCCTCAGGTTTGCATTGTTTTGTTCTGAGTCACTTGACCTGGAAGTTTGGACTAACTAGATCCTACAGTACCTGTAAGATGTTTGGATGTCGTGGTGGTGCAGGAAGCAAGACAAACTTGCATATCAGCAAATGAGCAAGTAGTCTGTCAGGATGCCTAAGTGCAAAGCTTGAGCATGATGGTGAGAATGTGCATAAATCTGGACAGTGTTGTTTTAATTATATTTCAGTGTTTGAGTTTTTAATGCACTAGACATAATTTGCACCCAATTCAAATTATTTTCAATTGATGAGCTTTTCTGTCAAAGTGTCTGCTATAATTTTATTGCGTTCGGTTTTGTGTGCACACTTCCATTATTTTGAGAGTGGTTGTGGATGTTGTTCACTGATAGGCTCAAGGTGTTCCATGGGTTGTTGTTGCTGGTGAGAACTATGGAGAAGGCAGTAGTCGAGAGCATGCTGCATTGGAGCCAAGACATCTTGGTGGCTGTGCTGTCATTGTGAAAAGCTTTGCTAGAATTCATGGTATAAGTGACGTCATATCTTGGTTTGTGGCAATGGTATTTCTAGCATTATTATTGTGTTTGTGTAGAAACTAATTTGAAGAAACAAGGTGAGTCTTTTTAG
Organism: Corticium candelabrum; assembly: GCF_963422355.1. NCBI lineage: Eukaryota > Metazoa > Porifera > Homoscleromorpha > Homosclerophorida > Plakinidae > Corticium > Corticium candelabrum. The sequence continues at coordinate 7,230,020 of NC_085093.1, forward strand.
AATGAAGTATGACTTATGCTACATTTACACTAGCAACTTCAGAACCGAGCTGGATCAGATAGATTTTCTTCAATACTGCCTTTAGTTTTGATCTACTAAATACTTGATAATGAATGGCCTTGTGTTAATTTTAATTTTGGCCATGTAGATCCCTTTCTACTGTACCAGGCACGGTTCTAAAGTCTCTAGTGTGAGCATGGTATTAGATTCATGCTCGTATATTAGGTCTCTTACCACTGACGTTTGCTGACCCTTCTGATTATGACAAAATCTATCCTGATGACAAGCTTTCACTAGTTGATCTTGTTCAGCTCTCTCCTGGAAAGGTGACCTGCTATGATGATGCCTATTTGTTCTTAGGTGCAGTTGTTTGTGCTGTTGTTTTTAGCCTGTACATTGCATAGTCAAACACAGTGATGGTAAGCATGAAGAAATCTCACTACTTCATTCATTAAATGAACCACAGATTGAATGGTTCAAGGCTGGCAGTGCTTTGAATCGCATGGCTGAGTTGGCAAGGAAATAATTAGCTAACAACACTGAGATGTACGTTCAGTATTAGGGTCGTGATTTATTCTATTACATGTTACCTGTTTAGTTTATGGATTGTGGTGGTCAGCTTAAATGCTAGCTAGGAGTGACTTTCAAGACTACTGCATGTGTCGTGAATGCTTTATAGCAATGTGTATTAGTCAAGATTAGTGTATTAAATCAAGAACGTCTCGGTCCTGGATGGGTGTCTTTGTCAATGCTTTCGGCCAGTAGTTCTCTTCACAGTGCTGAACTAAAATTGCTTGTAACTAGTAGCTGATGTACCAGCATGAGCATATGTCCTTGTCTGATTGCATAGGGAAGAGTGATCTTCATGTTACCAGTCGACACGGTTCACCTCAGGTCCTCTGTTCATTTCTTGTGTACTATTCTCTATGCTAGTAAATTGAAGCTGTGTTTACACCGTCACTTCCACAGGTATGCACCTTCTGAAAACCAAAATAGGATTGTCACGAACAATTATGAATTTAGACGCTATTTTTCTTCCAAGCACGCTACTTGTGAAGTCTATCAGGGTGACTGTTGTTCATGTGGCTGCAAAGTTTGCAAATAGTTTGTAGTTGTCAAAGTACAGTAATGAGAGTCAATTATGGGACATAGATATCGCTCATGGTTGTGTAGTGTTCTCTAGATTTCTCCCCCCCCCCCCTCGAAAGCAATTGATTTCGCATTACCTGTTGCACAAGGGTAATTTCTGTGTATTTCCAACAAGACCTTGCCATCGCAAACATTAATTACGTTGTTCTGGTAAAAACTAATTCATGAACATATTGCGCATCTGATTTGTGGTGCGGCCATTGTCTCTGGTGGCCATGTATGACAAATTGGTGATTGGACCGCACTAAGGGCAGGGCACATTTCTGAGCGCGACAGACGTAGCCTGATAGCTAGCCAGCCTCAAAGGAAACTATTTAGAAGTTGAAGGACAAACATGTAAATAGACGAACTAACTTGACTTTGATAGTGTTTCAATTCAGTCTGTCAAATGGCTTTACCTCTCTGTGTACAAAATGCCCCACAAACCCTTGTTCAGGGCCTTCTGGTTGGTCCTTTGAACTTTTGAGAGAAATATTTCAAAACAATCTTACCAATGACAGTCTCTTTGCAGTTTGCTCTATCGCTGAAGGATGCAATCCTGAAGACGTCATTTGATCACGACTTGATCAGGACTCATCACCATTCCCAAAAGCAACTGAGACGTCTGCCCTATTGCTGTTGGTGAATGTTTAAGACGTTTGACAGCGAAAGCTATCTACTTTCGACTGCAAAGCATCGATCTCGTCATATTGTGATTCTGTCCAGCATGGACTATCACTCTTTCAGGCTTGGAGCTCATTGTTCATCGTATCAAGCATGCTTGATGCCACTCTACCTTGGGTCCTACGCAAGTGAAATGTTTCCAACGCTTTCAACAGTGTTGATAGGCAACGCCGTGTCTCAGAGGTAAACTACAAGTTCCACAAGCTCTTCAAGTCAAACAGATGTGTAGAACCCCAAGCAGTAAAAAGCAAAGAACCTGTTATTCTTTTATCAAAACAGGGTGTACGCCAAGGTGACCATTCGGCTCGGCTCCTTTGTTAATCAATTCACTCTACGCTTGTCAACTTGCAAGCAGTTTCTGGAAGTAGTAATTCTCGCATAACCCTAGATGATGTCATCATTTTGGAATGCAAGCAGGTCTTTACGACTCTAAAAGAGTTATTCTTATCTCTCAATCTGAAGATTAATCAGTCAAAATGCGAGTTGTTGTCATATGAGACTACTAACGAGTCATCCCCTATTCCTACATCTGTATCAGGGTGTATTGTGTTGAGTTGTGCTGTTGGCACTGAGACCTTCGTCTGCAAATCGTGCATATCATCAGCAGATTCTGGAGCAGAGTTTGTTCCAATTGTCAGTTCAATGCTGCTCTTACGTCATTGCCATTTTACACGTCTCAACCACTTGGCAAAAACAATTGTATATCTCTATATCAGCAGGCCGCCTTAAGGCATGATGACCGTACACACCAAACATTTCCGGGCACATACTATCTGTCTCCAGCTTCCTGGCAACAGGTATTGCTACCTGTGAAAGATGATGGCTTTGGCATTGCATCTCTCAAGAAAGTTTTACCTGCTGCCTTCATAGCTGGTTGGGCGCATACAGTTCAAGTTCTACCAGATATGTTTCCAGGATCAAGCTGTCTTACGTCCCATCTGTTGGACACATCATCTACAGGCCGATTTGCTCACAACCTAGATGAAACTGCCGTTTTAGTTTATCTTCGGCTCATTCATGGAATTTTCAGCATCTAATGCAATAGCTGAAAGAGATATTGTAGTTTATGGAGGTAGTATGGTCTACGTAGAATTTTTTGCATACTGAGTGTACTTTTGGTGGGTCCTCCATCTTGTTGTGTGTGGAATAACAAATAACAAATGTACAGTTTGGGCTTGTACATGTCCGGCTTTTGATTTGGTTTGTAAGCAGTTTTTCAGGCAGTATGTGTTTCGATGGTCGCAAGTGTCAACTGTGACCTGGATTTATGTCTTCTGTGTCAGTGTATTCGGTTGTTTTTCGGTTGTGGGTGAGTTTCAGTGTTCCAATTCACACGTGGCGAGCACGTGCTTGAGCAAGAATTCACCATGGTGTGGTTGTGGTCATGGAGCAACGTTGGCTCACGAGTACGCTACTCACATAAAGTCCCTTTTAATAGGCTCATAGCTGAATAATTACTTACAAAAGGGTTCTTCTTATGCATACCCGAGCACTGAGGGTCTCGTGTTTATCTACCATGTAATATGAAGCTCATATATTACCTTGGTTCTAGTTTTAGCAGAAGGCCTGTTTTTAAATTCTAACTTCCTCAGCTTATATTTCGTCCACTGGTAAACGTAAAGTGCATTCTTTCATGAAAATATATCCATGAGGTGGCATTGTAGGTCTGAAAAATGCTATCAAATGTTGTTCAACAAAAACAACAAATTAATAGACAAAGATACAAATAATGACTTTAACAAAGAATTGAAGCTAGCTGCTTTGATCTGCGCAGTCACTCTTCTTAATTTCAAGATGCTTGAGCCCTTTTGCGACAATAGATTCATCAAAGTACTCTGTCATCTTGTTGATACAGCAGATTTCGTCTACTACATGTAATCGTTGTTAACACTAAGACTTTAATACATATATCACCTGCTGGCTTTCCTGCCAACACATCTCATGTACACGCCTGGAAAGCAAGCGAATTGGTCTGTAGCGTTCATAAGGCTTAAAGGTGATCATCACGCTTTGGAACTCGTGGCAGTGTTGATGCATATCTGAAATAATAGTTAGACAGTACAAATGGGAATTGCAATATATTTTGAAAAAGAGTATTGTTGAACCATCGAACAGTTCAAACGAAAGTGTTTTCATCGAACAGTTCAAACGAAAGTGTTTTCGTACAGCTACAATCCAACAACAACAACAATTACCGGTAACAACGGAAAAAAGAAAACTGCTCAAAGTAATACCGTTAATACAAGCAAATATCACACGCAAATTAACAACAACCATTGCCTATACAGTAGCTGTTTGAAGATATAATTAGCAACCAACAAGCACTGGGTAGTAAATACTCTCTGACATTGCTAAATTGATAGAAAGTAACATGAATGTAGAATGTAGATGTGAATTAATTCTAGCTATGTATTCCAAGCTTTGCTTGTTGAAAACAAGCAGGTCAAGCAGGTCAAAAAAGAACAGAAGGGAACTGTTCAGGTTTTATGATTCAAGCAGAACAGGAAATGTCTATCATCCAAATTTCATGGATGATTGAACAGGATATTTCGATGTTACAATCCGTAACTCTTTACAACCTTCTTATATATTGAAAGCAGCGATCAGTCTGGCCCAGCAGCAGATCGAAGCAGCAGAATGTGAAAAGATGCCAGGCATGAAGCCAATTAATGTTACCGCAGCAGATGGTCATTCTATCCACTAGTTTTTGAATCTCTGGGCTTCATATCGTCTTTCACTCTAGAGACTTTGAGAGGAATATGTTGAAAGAAATCATCAACCAGTGGGATACCGTTCCCTCCAGCTTTCAAGAACATATTAGAACAGTTGTCTGCAAATTAAATTATGGTGCTACCATGCCAAGATGTTACATGCACGTACGCAATTAGAAATTTAGATGGATGTTCGCAGTTGGGACTTGCCTACGTGACTTGGGAGAGATGTTGGGAGGGAAGTTGGAGTATTGGGGTATTGTAAAATATACATCTGATCCATTTGCTATGGAGGAACTGAAAAATCGCCATCCTGCACAGTCTCCCTGTTTGGTCAAATGACATTCCTCCGCCATTAATTATTGAAATCACAGACGGTTCTATTTGCATTAGAATCCTTCCCAAGAAGATCCAGTCTTGGGTACTCCCAACTTCGAACTCAACAGTTAGATGTCATCAAAAGGCACCTGTATACCTGATGCTCAGTTATGCTTGGAAAACCTCACTCATTTGATGAATGCTTTGCATGCTAAGTGGAAAATTCGATCGGAATATTGCTCTCTGGTTGTCAGGTGCTCCACTGACCGCCCTCCACAAGCCCAATAGCTGTGGGTGATGTCATTTGACGGTTGGCTAGTCGTTTCAGTTGGTTTCAGTCTAATCTCGTCTTTCAGGCACTTTTCCTTCCATATACGCTTACATATGTTAATCATGACAGAGAAGAATTAATTGTGTTAAAGTAGACTTCCAGAATGCTATTAAGACTGCGATTAAATCGCTCCACCATGCCATCGCACTGGGGGTGATAAGACGTCGTGTTCAGTTTGTTGATCTCTAGTGACTTGCAAATGTCCAGCATGAGGTGAGAAAGAAGGTTGGTTCCTCGATCAGACAGTAAGGTCTCTGGGACACCACAGAATGGTACGACCTCCTCGCACAGGAGCTTCGTTAATCGTTGTGTTTTATGGTCCGGCACCGCATAGACCATAGGCCATTTCTTAAACATGTCTTGAAAGACGACTGCTTGTTTGTTGCCTGCTTCAGTGCAAGGTAAGTCCATTACATCTACTCCTACTATCTGAAAGGGTCTTTTAATAGGAATAGGGTGTAAAGGAGGTGTACATGCCCTTTCACCACCATCTCTTTGCCAAAGCGTACGTTACATACCTTGGATGCAAAGAAATGACCAACGTAGCGCCTTCGATGATGCTCTTCCAAGAGTTGATCACGTAAGTGTAAGCTAGTGCTACTCTTTTTCGTTGGTTATCCTTGTGTTCTAAGTAGTACAAATTCCGTCAATCTATACCAAGAGCGACTCTTGCTCCGCTTGCGTTACAACACTCCGTCTTTAAGCATTAACTGGTGCCACACCCTTCCAAACTGTTTCAGTTTTGGATTGCTTCTCCATTGACCAACAAACTGAGGTCTACCTCGAGGCAGCTGTTGAAGCACCACAGACAGAACTGGATCATCTGCTTGCAGCTTCATCACCTCTTGCGTCCGCTGAGGCTGGAAGCCTATTGCTCCAATTCCCTGTTCTTGATGGGGACGTCTTGGCAGACTGTCAGCATTGATGTGTTGTTTACCAGCTCGATACTTGATGTTAAAGTCGTATTCGCTCAGCTGCAAGATCCATCGAGCTAGTCTGCCAGTTGGCTCTTTGACCGTCTTCAACCAAAAGAGTGGAGAGTGGGCAGTGATCAGTTATGACTTCAAACTTGTAACAGTACAAGTATGGCTTATAGACTCGTACTGCCCATACGATCGCCAAGGCTTCTTTCTTCACTGTGGCATAATTTTTCTCTGCCTTGTGCAGTGCCCGACTAGCATATGCCACGCGCTCTCCTGCCCATCCACCATTTGAAAAAAGACAGCACCGAGACTACTTGCACTAGCATCTGTAGCCAGCAGGAATGGCTACCCAAAGTTGGGATACACCAGGACCGGTGCTGATATCAGCTACTGCTTGATAGTCTCAAACGCAGACTGGCATGCTGGTGTCCACTTGAACTCCAATCCTTTCTGCTGCATCGCAAACAGTGGTACTGCAGTCTGAGAAAATTGTTGGATGAATCGTCGGTAGTATCCTGCCAACACAAGGAAACATCTCAGCTCTTGCAAACTTTCAGGGCGAGAAAATCCTTTGATTGCACTGACCTTATCAGGATCTGGCTGTAGGCCCTCAGAAGACACCACGTGGCCTAGGTATTTGACAGACTCCTGTGCGAACATGCACTTAGTTGGTTGCAACCTTAATCTTGCTGCTTGTAACTTGTTGAATAGTTTTCAGTCGGCTCAAATGGTCTTCGAATGTTGCAAAGAAGACTACAATGTCATCCAGGTATATAAGACACTGCTCCCATGTCAACCCTGCTAACACTGCCTCCATCAACCGCTGAAATGTACTCGGTGCATTCGTGAGTCCAAACGGCATCGCATTGAACTCATACAAGCCATGAGATGTAGTGAAGGCTGTCTTTGGTCTATCAGCTGGTTCAACTTCCACTTGCCAATATCCAGATGCAAGGTCTAACGTGGAGCAATACCGTGCTCCACACAATGAATCAAGTGTCTCATCGATCCTTGGCAGGGGGTAACTATCTTTCGTTGTCAGGGCATTCAACTTCCGATAGTCTACGCAGAATAGGGATTGTCCAGACTTCTTCTGGAATAAGACTACCGGAGACGACCAGGGATTAGTGGATGAACTTATAATCTTGTTCGCCAGCATGCCTTGTATCTGAACATCCACAACTTTCTTGAGACTCTGTGGCAGTCGTCTTGGGTGCTGCCTGACTGGCGCATTTCCTCCAGTAGAAATATGATGCTGCACTAAGTCAGTCCATTCAATGCCGCTTAGTGTTGTTGCAAACAGCTTGGTCTTCTGAATCAGTAATGCATGCAGTTCAAGTTTCTGTGCTGCTGTCAATGACTGACTGATCTGGAATTGTTGCAATAACTTCCGCTCCTTGCCCATGTCCACCTTTGTCTGTGGGGAATTCCCTGAATTAATTGCCTCATTTGCAATGGTTCCGACCACACATCCTGTGTCCAAAGCCTCCAGTTCCCCAATACCACACCTTTCTGGAGACGTACCACACCACCAGGCGCCATCAGTTGTACTTGTACCACATCCTGGTCTGTGGTCAGAAGAGAACGTGCTATCATCACATCTGATGCAGTCATCAGTGCATTATTGGGCTCCAACAGTTTTGTTATGCATTTCCCCACTATCTGTATTTCCATTTACCACATGCGCGTTCACAATGGTTCTATTCATTGTGGGGATTTCCACGTTATCAGTCAAAATCAAGAACACTGACCACCTGCTTCTCCTGAGGTAAGCAGTTCCACTGTTGAATTTCCTGGCAATTCTAACCGCTTCCTCTTTATGTCTAAGGTAACGTGGTGTTTGAGCAGAAAGTCTACTCCCAGAATTGGACCAGTAACACTGTCGGCCACAAGAAACCAATGTGTTGTTGTCCATACTTCTATGGTGACTGGTACCTCAACTTTGCTACAAATGCTAATGGCATTTCCATCCACACCTTTCAACGTCAAAGCACTGTCAATGTGGTTAATTGCTACGTCCTTGTTTGGCCAAACGATTTGGGAACTAGAGACGCAGATGCCCCGGTATCCACCATACATTGCGTCATCTGTCTACACACTGACGCTTGCACCAATAACGAATACGACTCCGCACGATTGCTGGTACCCAAAACCCCAACTGGTTTGTTTGCTGCGGTACCTTGTCTCGCCAACACCGGACAATCTCGTTTCCAGTGACCATGCTCACCACAATGAAAACATGTGCCACGCTGCTTGAAGGCCGACCTGGGCCTGGCTGAAGATTCATCTTTGGGAGAATTCCTCTTCGTCTGCCTCTCTATCTGTTCTAATCGCGCAGTTAATGCTTCCATAGTACGAACCACACTTGAGTTACCTGATTAGTCGTTGACGTGCTAGCGGCAGCGACGGTACCACGACTCTTCGCACGGTGTCGGTCCTCCTTGCGTTGTTGCAGAAGCATTAGTTCCCTTGCCTTGCTCACCGTCTCATTGAGACCAGCTGGAGAAAGCAGATAGAGTTAATCTCCAATAGACTCTGGCAGTCCAGCAACAAAGCGATCGATCAACTGCTGCTGACGCAACTCCCGTGCCAGACCTGGCTGTGCTCTATCCAACAGTCACTCCAAATCGCGAAGAAACACGTCCAGATCTTCTTCCGGCTGCAGTATGCGACTGGTCAATTGACGAGTAGCTATGCGGCGCCGTTCCTCCGTTCTGGGCTCGAATGCTGCAGTCAGTGCGGCAACCAGATGGGCGTATGTGTCCTTCTGGTCATCCTCAAGGCGCTCGTATACAGCAAATGCCCTACCGCGCAGCAACGTCGGGAGACGAAGGAGTTTGTCATCAGCTGCCCAACGGTTGGCCTCCGCACACAAATTAAGCCGTTGGAGTCAGGTTTCTACATCGCCATCACCAAACGGCTCTGGTAGACACAGTTGACGATACCCTGCTGCAGGGAGGATAGGTTGCTGCTGTTCCTGCTCCTGGTTTTGAGCCACGACGCACTTCTGACACCAGAATGTAACAAGACCGAGCGGGTAGGTTACTACAGTTTATTGAGAAAGAAGCAACTACTAACCAATGCAACACCGCAACCGCTACTCATAGCAGAGTGTCGACTGTATACTGTCCAATACGGAAGTAGGCGTATCTACGGCATAATTAACTTATCTACTGCATGTGCACGCTAAGCAACACGCTACACTACTAAAGGCTTGTATTGATTGTTAGAGATTAGAAGAGCTGTAGCGAGCCTGGTAGAGCTACTGCCTAATGCGTCTGTGCGTATAGAGTTTATTGTAAGGAAATATAATACCAGTGCTGAACTCCATGTACAAACGTAACAGGCTCCTCGTATTGCCATTGTGGCTCAGACTCACGAGAAAATTTTTCAGTATATTGTTGCTCAGAGTCACGCAAAGAGATTGGATTTAGACTAAGTCGGTTGCGTCGTATGAGATGTGTAGGTTTTTTACCAAGTGCGATCGTTTGCTTGAGCTCGAGATTACTGATCCGAATTGCTTCTGGCTAGGAACCCATAATCCAGTAAATGGAGACTACTGAGGTAATTCCCTAGCCTTGTGGTGTAGGTCCAACGATTGTTTCATTTTCTCTTTCATCTTTCGTTCCCAATCTGTCAGTGATGTTAGGTCTGGTAGTTTGGGTATTAGCTCTTTCTCAACCATAGCAACGTTTGTTCGAATCATTCTGGCCATCAGCAATTCTGCTGGGCTATACGTTTGAAAGTTGAGTGGATCGGTACGACAGTAAAGCCATGTAAGGGTCTTCGCACTTCCTGATAAAAGCTTTAACTGTTGCAACTGCTCTCTCGGCTTCCCCGTTTGCCTGGGGGAAGCGAGGACTGGATGTTGTATGCCTGAATTCGCTCGCACATGATGCGAAGGCCTCAAACGAAAATTGAGGGCCATTGTCGGAGAAGACTTCTTTTGGCGGTCCTTGCCGGGCAAACATTGCTTTCAAATGATTGATAATTGCACGGGATGTCGTACTCGTGAGCAGCGCTAGCGCTGTCTCCATATATCTGAAATAATAGTCGATTACCAGGAGATAGTCATTTCCTTTCCATTCAAACAAGTCGGTAGGGCCTTTTTGCCAAGGGTAGATTGGGAAGGGCGTGTATAAGCGGCTCCACGGGAGTTTCTGATCTATGCAGCAAGTTGGACAAGAGGAGACCAGTTCCTTGATATGTTCTCCTATCCCAGGCCACCATACTGCTTGGCGAGGTCGATCACGGCATTTTGTGCCTCCCTGGTGACTTGAATGCAGTGCGGATAGTACATCTTGTCGCACAGACAAAGGAGTAACAATTCTCGACCCTCTCAGAAGTAACCCGTCTTCCACATATACCTCGTCGCGTAGATTTCAGTACGGTCTCATGTCTCTCCTCAAAGTGCTCGGCCACTCGGTAGATGTGAACGTCTTGACACAATAGAGGGTGGGATCCTGGTCTTGTAACTGTTTGATTCGCTTCAGTCTTTCCTCAGAAGCTGGTAGTGAACGCATAAAGCTGTCTGTATAATTCTCGACTTCACATTCTAGGATGCGTTCGGCGTCATCGTACTCAGGCAGTGGTTGACGAGAGAGTGTATCTGCTGCAATCAAAACTTGGCCTGGAACGTGCATAATATGATACTGAAATCGAAATAGATCACTACGGAAACGTTGAATCCTTGTAGGGAGCTCATCGAGCCCTTTTGTACTCAGAAGTGGAACTAGTGGTTTGTAATTTGTTTCCACGAAGAAAGTCTTGCCAATGAGAAAAGAAGCAAAGTTATCAGCGGCCCAGGTGATCGCCAGTGCTTCCTTTCTCTCTGACCATATCTCCTTTTAGTGGCTGATAGGGACCGCGAAGCATACGCTAGTATCTTTTCCTCTCCATTAGGTTGTCCTGACGTAGAACAGCCCCTAACCCAAATGAAGAGGCGTATGCAGTCACTACAGTCTCGCGACCCACATCATACAATGCAAGAACTGGGCTTTTTGCTAGCTCTTTCTTCACTCGGTCGAATGATTTTTGTTGCTGTGGTCCCCAAACCCATTGATTTTCTCTTCGCAGTAAAGCGTGTAGTGGCTCTGTTATCTCAGCCAATAGGGGAATATATTTTGATTGTTGGTTCACTAGCCCGAGAAGCCTTCTGACACCCGCAACATCAGTCGGAGATGACATGTGTAATATAGTTTTGACTTTTTGCGGCGAAGGGCGAACTCCTCCTTCTCCCAAATCTGTCCCAGAAACTCTACTGAGGGAACAGAAAAGATACCCTTTTCTTGTTTAACGTTACTCGAGCTGCCCGAAGACGTTGGAATACCCAGTGTAGTCGCCTGTCGTGTTCTTCCTGAGAGGCACCGCGTACAAGAATGTCGTCCATCATGCAAGTGACTACATCCAGACCATCCGATATTTCCAACATCTTGCTCTGGAAGTACTCCAGAGCAGAAGTTATTCCGAAAAATGGCATTTGAAAAAATATCGCCCAAACGATGTGATGAAAGAAGTCAGAAGAGCTGAGTCTGGCGTCAAAGGGACTTGCCAGAAACAGCTATTAGCGTCCAGTTTACTAAAGACCTTTACGTTCTGAAGCTGTGCCAGAGCATCTTCAACAGATGGGAAGATCAGTCTCTCACTTCTAACGGTTCAATTTGGTCAGGTCAACACATACGCGCACCTGTCCGTCTGGTATGACTTGGATAGATTCCATTCAAGCCAGTTTTCCTTGACTTTTTGTAGTTGTGGAAGGGAAACTCTACGTGCCGTGCATACAGAATATGGTCTGGCATCTTCTTTCAACCGTTATTGTATACGTGTCATGGAAATTGCCTTGGCCCTTGAATAAATCAGGGTATTGTTGGAAAAACTGGGATTCCTCAGCAACCATAGTATCTGGGATATCAAGCCAAGCTTTTCGATCGCCGGACTCCCCAGAAAAGGTTGAGTCAGGTTTGACTACGTAGACAGTCTCCTTGGCTACCAACTCGTCGTTTCTAAGTTGACACTCAAATTGGCCTGCAACTTCCAGAGGTTCTCAATTTGGACCCTTCAGCGTCATCTTTGGTTTGGAGAGCAAACTTCTGCCAAGAGTACAAAACAGCTTCTCTGGAAACACAGTGACGTCTGCCCGTATCCATTTTAAATTGATGGGTTTTTCGTCCATACTGAGAGTGACCATCCATGGGCTGCTGCTCGTTGCTGAAAGAGATGCAAGGAAAAGGTTTTCTTGTACATCATCGTGTACATCATTGTTGTCATAAATGATATCCATTGAATTGGATCTGCAGTCAGACCCAACGTGTCCTGTTCTCTTGCAATAAAACACCTCGCTTCTCTAGCAGGGTATTGTGCTCTGTTGTGGTTCGGGTACGCCCACACCATCCACAAACTTCCTTTGACTTGTTCTGATTGTCTGGCCTCTTCTCATATGGTTTCTGGTAACTTGCTGCGTTGATTTCTTGGATAGCGGTTTTCTCATTTTCAGAGCTCCGATTTCTTGAGGGGCGTCTTGAAAAATGGCTCCATATTGACTTTTGTTGAGATTTCACTATCTCACTTTGACGAACAGTTGTGATGTAACTTTTCCGATAGACGCTCATCACGCAAGCCTACTACTATTCTGTCACCAGTATGTTCCTCCTGAAGAGCGCCAAAATGGCAATGTTCTGCCAACTGTACAACAAGGTTATAAAACTCTTGACTGGGTCACATTCCTTCTGGTTGTGGCGCTGGTTGAATTTAGCCCGCGCGTATATCACATTCCTCTTCTTGATGAAGTGTTTCTCGAACTGCTCCAGCACAACATTGTACTTTTTCTTGTCGTCTTCTGAGAGTGTGAACGAGGACAAGATGTCTTCTCCTCTGTCCCCCATCGAGTAGACCAAAGTGGAGACCTGAATACGTTCATCTTTCTTTGTCAAGTCCGGTAGCTTCTCGATATCTCTGGAATCGCTTCTTCCACCTCACCCATTCCTCTGGGTGAGAGAAGTCAATAGCGGGTGGCGAAGGAAACGTTGAGGTTGCCAGTTGACAATCCTGTCACCATGTAGTAATGTAGCAAATCCAATTAGAAGACAACACAACACAACACGTGCTTATTACACACCTAAGTCCCGGATATCAAGTACCCGTATACCGCAGCACTACTTACTGACAGATATGACAACAGTCGTCGATCCTGGTGATATTTTATCCTAATTTTTTTCTGGCTCACCCGGCTTGTTCGATGTTACTGTAGCCAACACCCTGCAGCCTTCATTCATTATTAAAGCTGCCAGCAACGCAGGATGGAGGCAGATCGAGCTGCTGCGGAAGCTTGCAAAAGACTTTGTTCACGCTGATGGCTAGATCGAGTTAGAGCAGCTGGTGGTATCTTTTAATTAACAACCACACGAGTTGCACTGTTTGTTTCTAATTAGAGGAGAACTCCCACGATTTTGTATGTAAGGTTCAGATGAAAGGTATCAGTGTGAGTGATCCATCTATCAATGATTTATAGCGCTCACCCTTCTCTGATTGCCAGTAGAAGCCTGTAAAGTAGGGGGCGTAACTGTGTAGTGCGCCGCCATTTTAAATGATGACGTCATGAGCTCTTTGCTTCACGTGCAGTAGAGGGGGAGTTACCTCAGTACACGTGCAAATGGTACACTGTGTAGCCTTCGGTTGCTGTAACAAAGACATCGACATCAAGCGAGGGGTGAGTTTCTTTACTCTACCGCTCAAGAAGCCAGATCCCTTGAAGCAATGGCTTGTCAAGTTGCGTTTGAAAGACCCACCCGTATCCAAGCACAGCCGTGTTTGTTCTGAGCACTTTACTCCAGAATGTTTCGAACGTGACCTAAAAGCTGACCTAATCGGAACAAAGACCGTGAGACGTCTCAAGCCAGACGCGTTGCCTACAATCTTTTCTTTCACGGAGCAAAAACCGGCCACAACGTACTGTACCACCGGCAGGAAGAGAGCACGAAGAACTGTCAGGCCACGCCTCGCCTTACTAAGCATGTAGTGTACCAACACGTAACGTATTGTAGCATTGCGTCCACAAGATGTAGACAGAAAGTATATATCAGGGTTCGAAAAATGTGTTTGAGTCTGGTCGCCAGTTTGGCTATGTAGAGGAACGGTTGGTCGCCAAACTTTCACTAGTTTCTAGGGCAGAGATTCCAGAAGTAAACAAGTCATTAATATCACTGTTGAGACCCTTTCTCAGATTATCATGTTTGACATTTCGTCAAGACTTAATTAATTAGGAATTTGCAGTAACGTTGGATGAACATTGTAGATGGCAAGTATATGCATCAATCTACAGTAATATGCTTGGGATTCTTTCTATGTAATACTATGAGTATTCATATTTTATTCTAACTTTCAACTGATTGTATAGCTACAACCAAACAAAAATGTGGTTTGTCATCACATCAACATCCTGGCAATCCATCCAATAAGACATGAGCATTCTTGGGTTGAGTAGCTAGGAGAGTTTCTTTTCTTATAACTCAGTGCCACTATTGTTGTTGAGAACAGTACATCCAGCTACAGCTTGTAACCCCACCTGTCTTATGGCTAGTTGTGCTAATCTCTGGAACACAAATGATAAACTTTTGTTATTGTAGTGCTTCAATAGCACGTGGCATCATTCAACATCTAGATTTCAGAACTGGACATGCAGAAAATTTTGTCTGAACGAACTTTCCTAGTAGCCCTAGGAGACGTACGAGCTCCTGGACGTACCTGGTAGTTCTTCTGATAGAAAGACAGTCAAGCAGCTTGCTGTGGAAAAAGCTGTTTGTTTTGCCACTTCCGATGCCCGCCGTTTGCAGATCTACGTAATAGTTTTCATTTGTCTCAATTCAAGAGAATAGCAACAACTTGCAATAGATCAATTGCTACTGTAGGTAATACATTGTTACACGATATGTACGAAGGTGCTAAGTAAGACGGCCTATTTCGCAGTGTGCCAATAAATGGTAGACTTAGAAAGCGGCAACATATTGTAATGCAAGACATATCTGCTGAGCAGGTGGTTCGCATCCAAGAGTCGCTGCCACAAAGACTAAATAAAAACTACCAAATATTTCTAGTTGCCAAATTGGCGACCACACCTCGGGTTTAGTCGCCGACCACCTAGAAGTGGTCGCCATTTGGCGACTTGGCGACTGGATTTTTCGAACTCTGATATATACACACACACACACACACACACACACACACACACACACACACACACACACACACACACACACACACACATGTACCTACACAAAGAATCTAGATCTGAAGACAACACTCTGTTATTGTAAAAGCCAGGGCCACAACATTACACACTACAGTAGTAACATTAAATTTTAATTGAACATGCAAACATTCCTGTATACTGTTACACACTGTGCTTACATGCAAACCAAGTACTATTCTATTTTTGTGGAGCATAATCCACTCCAACACTTTAAATTTAGTAAATAGACTAAAGCAGTAAATGACCATGTGCTAGGCGGTTGAAGAGATTCTCTTGGGTGCATCTAGCAAAAAGTCCAAGGAAGATAATGAAGAAGCACCTCAAGAAAATATTGTTTGTGCTGATGTTCGTAAGTCTACTCGGGAGGTAGGAACACAGTATGACCTGGATGACATACTGGGAAACTTTGATGACCGTTCTTACCACATACACACGTCATCACCAGTCAGGGCAGTAACAGCAGATATCATGGAAGTCAAATTTGATGTCAGCCGAAGTCAGCTTGCAATCACGGATGATAGCCAAGAAGTTCTTCCAGCTAGTCAAAAAGTGAAGCATCAGAAGAAGTAGAGACTGCCCTAGACAGGGACTTTGATCCATCGTTCAGTGTTCATATTAGTGATTCTAATCAAAGCCTGTCTGATGTCATTGATTCTGAGTATGACGACTCAACTCTTTCAACTGAAAGGACCAATTCTACTGATGTTTCAAAAATTATTGTTTTTAATGACTGCCTTCAAGAACTGTTTCAGTTTTGTCCAGTCTGTGGCTCACCTGTCGTTAGCCACACTCAATTCTGCACAGGTACACTTTTAACAGTGAACATCATCTGTTCCCAAGGACATGAAAGGCAATGGAGATCACAACCATCCATTGCAGGAATGCCTGCTGGCAACCTGATGGTTTCTGCAGCAATTTTGTTTTCTGGAGAAACTTACAGTAAAATTTCTCACTTTGCAGAAATTCTAAAACTACAGTTTTTGTCAGAATCAGCATACTACAGGATACAGGATGAGTATGTTTTCCCAGTTACAAATGATATCTGGAAGAAACATCAAAAAGAAATTTTGAAGTCTGTAAGTGGACCACTTTCGATTATTGGGGATGGAAGATGCGATTTTCAGGTTATTCAGCTAAATATGGAACATACACCATTATAGACCAAAACACAGTCAAGATACTTGAATTTCAGTTGGTTCAGGTGGGTGAAGTTGCCACCTCTGTTGCTATGGAAAAGACAAGACTTGAAAGGTCACTTCAATATTTGTTCACTGAAGGTCTTTCCATACATCAATTAGCTACAGACAGGCATCCACAAATCACTAGCTTTATGCAGAAACACTATCCATCAGTTGAACATCAGTACGACATATGGCATGTCTCTAAATGGGTTTCTAAGAAGCTCGCCAAACAGGGAAAGCAAAAAGCTTGTCAGAGCCTTCTTCCATGGATACCATCAATTTGCAATCATTTGTGGTGGTGTGCTTCATCTTGCCATGGTAACAGAGAAATCCTGAAAGAGAAATGGATGTCTATTCTTCATCACATTTCTGATGTACACACTTGGGCTAGTGCAAACCACTTTCTAGAATGTGCCCACCAGCAACTTTCTGAGGAAAAGAGACAAGGCAAGGAGTGGTTAAAAAGGTTCTCCTCCTCATGAAACATTGAAGTCAGTTGCCCTTAACAAAAAATTATTAAAAGATATTGGCAAACTTAATCAATTTTGTCATACTGGAATACTTGAAGTGTACCACTTCCTTTTACTAAAGTACTGTTCCAAAGGCTGCACATTGGCTACAAAGGAATGATTGCTCGAACCCAACTGGCAGCTCTGGATCACAACAATAATGTTGACAGAAGCCAAGCTACAACAGCCCATGAACAAAAGAGGTACAAATTTGTCTTTCCTAAAGCCAAAAAGCAATGGATTGCAAAACTCATAATGGAGCCAAAGTCCTATGGATACCTTAATGATATGCTAGCTGCAGTTCTTGAAAAAAGAAGGAGCACCACCCACAAGTCTTCAGTCACTGAAGACTAAGAAAGCTTATCCACCACAAGCCTCTATACCCCTAATATTGCAACATGCCCTAGACCACCAAAGCAAACGGTTATAGAAAACTACAAAAGCAGATTCTGATGCTAGCTAGCTAAAAAATTTACACTGGCCACTGTGGCCCATAACAACTTCCTTGAAATCCAATATATTCCCCAGCTTCTTCAGGAAAGTGCCCTCTGATAGAAGTCACAACACATGATGGTATCACTCTTCTCTCTCCCCTGCCCATTTTCCTGTGTACCCAGTGTGTAAACTGCCGGTAAGATGTCAACCTCAACAACCTGGAATGTCAAGTATTTACATTACACAAACGACTTTCATCAGTACGCTCTACCACAGTACTAGCCTGCACGTTAGTGGCTCCGTGATAGAATCCAGTCTCACGTAAACCATTGCCACCACCGCTGTGCGCAGCACCCCTCCATTTAGGCACACAGAAGCAAAATCTCGTGCTGAGCGATGCAACGTAAACCATGCAACATCCAGTCTATAGTTCGTCCATTCCTTGTCAACAAAGGCATTCTTTACCGGTAGGCATGAAACCACACGTTCCACAGCTACACCACTCCGTGTTGCCCACTCTCTCTCCATCTTCAGTTGATCCTCTTCCGTCATCGCCATCTAGATTTTCCGTACTATCTGCATCTTCCGTACTCGAAGAATCATCAACTACTCTACGCTCAGGCTCAAAACGGTAAGGTTCAATGTCAGCCTTGTCCAAGTCTACATCTGGCAGCTCCCACGTATATTAGCGTTATACGCATACTGTACGCATCATGAACTCATGACGTCATAACTAAAAATGGCGGCGCACTACACAGTTACGCCCCCTACTTTACAGGCTTCTACTGGCAATCAAAGAAGGGTGAGCGCTGTAAATCATTGATAGATGGATCGCTCACACTGATACCTATCATCTGAACCTTACATACAAAATCGTGGGAGTTACGTCAATTATCGTGGGAGAGACATCAATTATCGGACACTCCCCAATATCGGACACTCGCGTACAGAAACCAGACGAAGATTTCTTGTATCTAACGTATGAATGTAGAGAGTAGTCACACCTTAACACGACGTGCTAGATTCAGCTTGATCACTTGGCGTATTGCTGTTCACATTGACAAAATAGAACTTCCGCTACTTTCCCGTGTCCGGACACGCCCATCAAATCGGACACAAAGAGCGGACTATCGGCTTGCAGATCGAGAGTCTAGGATATCTACTAGAACCGGATTTACTTACCATAACCAAAGACAAAATAAATCTGATCTAGACGAGAATAGTAGCTCTTCTTCGCCTTCCCAAGCCTCTTAGTTCTAAGCTAGGACTGTTATTACTTGATATTTTGCTTACACATCCGGGACCTTTACCTACGTGTTTAACACGCGGAAGTTGCTAACGAATGATTGGCGCCATGTCCGTTCACGTGATTTTCGCAGTCAGGCGAATTTACTTTGGTGGAGTGTGGAATACGGCACACGTTCTTGTACACTCTCTTCTAGGAACTGGCTGTTTTTATCAGATTCAGGGCTACAGCACTTTCCAGCGCTTTTTGTGCAGCTTCTAGCTGTAGATTGGTGTGTTGTTTCTTTTTCCGCATTGCTGGTTGATGCGGAAGGCCTGTCATGAACGCGCGCGTAGTTCCTAGAAGAGGATACCTTCGTGTAAGTAAACGTTTACAGTTTTGTTGATCTGCTTAACACTAGAAACGTGTCAAATGGATCGTGGCCAGTAGGAAGGTTGTTCTCTAGTCACTCCGTACATCTTCCATGGTGGCCTACGTTTGGGAGTTGACGTGTGGACTCGTACTGCTTGTGTAATTAATTAATACAACGTCCATTATGTCGTTTTGTCATTTGTTTCAATTTTTGAGGCAACGTGTTATGAACCGTATTTTTTCTATGAAGGGAGGAGAGCGAGCGAGCGTCACCTACGTGGTTGGAGACTTCAATCTTTTTCCAGATATGTGGGGAGGCTTTTCGTTGGAATTCAGAGGATCTAGAGCTACAAGTCTCGCAGAAGTAACTAGAGTGGATGTGAGGACATTTCAATTTGTTATTCCAGGTAGTTGTCGTGACCTAGTGTTTCGTGTATGTGTTGTATGTGTTTGTATATCTAACACAGATCATGGTGTGGCTGAAACTGTTACTGTGACTTTGACGTGTTCTAACCATCAATTCAATCAATGCTGCATTCCTTCATTTGAATATGAGTTTGTGGACGGCTTCGCAAAAATTGCAGACTTTCTACCCGTGAACAAGACTCCACTGGCTGTTCCTCTTGTTGTGGCATTGGGGATACGTGATGACACTACTGACTATGGTGCGATGGATAGGGCATTTGTTCATTTTTACAATGAGGATATTCCTCCTAGTCTTTTGTTTAGATCAGTTATAAGTAAGATGCTTTGGCTATCCAATGGAAGTCCTATATTTATGGCTTGTTGTCTATATTACAGATGATCTTCATGCACTGACAGAAGATGAGAATTTGCTGCATATTTGTTCTGATCTTGGCTTGTCTCAGTTTTTGGCTTATATATGTCATAATCATTCTGATGCATCTGATGCTCTGAAGGCAACCTGGAAGGGACGAACTCCATTGGATGTTGCAAGATATAGAGCATGCATGCCAGCAGACTCAGGATGTCATGATGGTCATATTGAAGCTCGAAGTCTTCTAGAGCCAATGCAAGAGCAGATGCTCTATGGTGCGTATATTTTAATTTTGTTCTTTGTTTTTTGTGTTACTGCACATCTATCAGACTTGGACAAAATTATAGGGACACCTGGCATTTTTGTGTGTAGTCTAACTTTGGCACTGAATTTTTCTCTAGCAAAACCAAATGTTTTTCAAATTTCTTTTTTCATGGATTGCGCCATTGTTAGTATGTAACATAGCTTGAGTTCAAGACTGCAGCTTTACTTACTACCTACTGCGCATCTAGTTTGCTTTGAACAAGGAAGACGGCCATTCCTACTTTTCTTGTCTTTGTACATGTTCATCGCTCTTGGATGCTCATTCTTGGCATACAATCTAAGAATGCTCTGTAGTAGAGAGTGAAAGCAATTTTGTGGGTCCTTTTATCAACATTATGAAAAAAAGGCAAATCATCTGTTTTTGCGCATTGATTTCGCGCATGTCATCACAATTTGAATTGTTTTGCCATTTTAATCAATAAACAAACTTCAACGTATTCAAAAATCATGCGACACTAATTAATTACAAAGAAATCCTGCTAAGGCAAAAACTAAAAGAGTTATGGCAACAAAAGAACGTTGACATGCCACTTCCGGTCCACGTTTTACGTAGCAAAATCTCAAACTGCTACCGCCAAAATGTCAGCTGCACTAAAACCGCTGCCCTTGAGACCGCCAAACTTAGGCAATAAGTTAGCCTGAACGTTCAGCTGCACGCAGTTGCAGAGTCTTGTTCCGTGCGATATTTCACGAGTTGTGGCGATGCCTCGAGTCAAACAGTTGAGTCCAAAAACGCGAGGGAAAATTGAAGTCCTTCACTCAATTGGCCATTCTGTGCGTCAGATCGCGGCTTTTGTCCGCCGCTCCAGGAATTCGGTTCATCAGCGCCTGCAACAACTTTCCCATGGCAGCAGCGATTATGAAAAACGACCTGGACGTGGGAAGGCAACGACAATCCGGGAAGATCATCGACTGAAGAGAATGGTACTGCAGAACCGCAGAGCACCATCACGACTGCTCTCGTATCAGCTGGCTGATGAAACCGGCAAGCAGGTATCAAGTAGAACAGTTTGTCGTCGTCTCAGTGAGACAGGAGTGCACGCTCGGAGGCCTAGAAAAAAACCACTGCTAACAGAAAACCATCGGCGTTTGCGACTGGGATGGGCAACCACTCACACACAATGAACTTTGGATGACTGGAAATCTGTTCTTTTTACAGATGAGTCGAAAGTCAGCATAGGAAACGATGGTGCTCTGTACGTTTGGCGTCGCGAAGGTGAGGAATTTCTCCCTGAATGTTGTGATCGTACGGTCCAGCACGCGGCTAGTGTGATGGTGTGGGGATTGATGTGTTGGCATGGTTTGGGGTCTCTGGTGAAACTGGAAGGTTGTTTGGACAGCACGGCGTACCGACAGGTTCTGGAGGAGCACATGCTTACAGACGCAGCGGCACTGATACGAGACGACTTTGCCTTCCAGCAGGACAACGCGCCAATCCACACGTCTCGGTCAACAAGACAATGGCTATGCCAGCTTGACGTCACACTGTTGGACTGGCCGCCAAAATCGCCTGATGCGAATCCAATCGAGAACTTGTGGCATGAACTCAAAACTGCTGCCAACTGTCGCAAACCGAGAACTGCAGCTGAGCTCTGGAATGCTTTACAAGAGGCGTGGCAGCAGATTCCAGCCGCGCGTGTCCGGAACTTGGCAGAAAGTGTTCCGCGACGTTTGGACGCAATCAGGAGGGCGAGAGGCGGGAACACTCGGTACTGAGGAACTGGTGAAGGGCTTTAATTTTCCTTCGCGTTATTAAACCGGCTTTTTTAAAAGCCACTAAACAAAATCAGAGAGAGTCTAACTTACGACGCCTATGCAGTCATGATGTCATACACTTTTAGGTCTTGTTTTCCGCAATGCGAAACGTAAAGAAAACAATTTAGGGTCTACAGTATTCTCAAGAAACCTAACAATCAACGCGGTAACTATTAAGTTCTTAACAATATTGATAGTTGGTAAATTGTGACCTAATTATTGTGTTACTACATACCCACAGCGGGGTGTCTCTATAATTTTGTTCAAGTCTGTATATCTACAACTTTTTGTACTGAAAGAAGTCAGTAAACTAACCCAAATTTGTACAATTTGTAGTGTGTGTCTACTCACTAAAACCTGGTTCACAGTATTGACGCTGACGTAGAGGTCAACGTCAGTGTTGATCCCAGTGTCACGACATTGACGTTGACTCTGGAATTGAACCCAATTCTACAAGCACGTCACCATTTTCAACCAATCAAAAGCACACATCCGAAACTATATAACATATTTGAGAACAGCAATGGATGATGCGCTGGTGGAACCTGTTAGGAACTACTCATGTTATTGGCAAAGCTCGTCAAATGATTAAAAAGACTTAAGACTGAACGAAAATGCCTGTGAAAATGTCCTTGCTGCCAGCGTCAAAATATTTTTCTAATTCATTTTCGCCTTCCAGCTGTTTGAACTCTCTTGCATGTACGACGCAGTAGAAGAAGCTGCAGAAAAGTCACATCTCTTTGTTGTTTATGTTGAGTGCACTCGACTCGAGTTTCGGACCATCTGATCTGTGCGTCACGTCACACAAATATTGTGAACAAGTCAATGTGAACGTCGGCGTCAATATTGTGAACCAGACTTAAGGCTGATTGAATGCTGAGGTTAGTGACTGCTTAAGAGGGCATCGTCAAATACTGGACGTTTTGTCCAATCTGAACAATGGTTGAAAGTGGGTGGCAGGGGTAGAGGCCTGTTTGGATTGAATCTGTTTGACACTAGATATTATAGTTCGTGCCTACACTATAGCCAGCTGCCTAGTTCATGGATAACGTCACCTGTATGGCACAATGCACTGAGCTGAGTGTTAATATCCACATGCTCGTGCTGGCTGTTTCTTAGAGCAACACCGATATGCACCAGTAGATGGCTAGTCTTGTTTCGTATCCTTGTTGGTATTAATCAAGCTTGCCACCAATGCAAGCTACACTATTTGCCATTTTTGAGGAACATCGGCATGTGTCAGGCATGTGACAGAATTGAAAGAGTGGGAGGTGTGTGTGTGTGTGTGTGTGTGTGTGTGTGTGTGTGTGTGTGTGTGTGGCGCGGTGGAGCAGATGGTAGAGCGTTGGTGATGACATCCAGGATCTTGCATTCCGTGATGAGGGTTGAAGGTTCGATCCTAGTGGAGGCGACACTGTTGCAGTTTCCTTGAGCAAGAAACTCACCCACACTTGCTTGTCTTGACTCAGAAGTATAAATGAGTACCTGGTCATTGACTGGGGTGGACAAGATCGCTGGCTTGGCAGCAAAATCATGCAGCGGACGGGTGTGTGTGGGCCTTGTGTTCAGCCCCAGAGCTGCGCCATTGTCAGTCCCCCTGGATGACTCTGGCCAAGCTCCAGGTGAATTGTAGCGCTGGCCCCAAGACTCCACATAGCGCATGGAGGCCCTGTCTCTAGAGGCAGGGGAGCTATTTCCGCAACTGACCTCAAGGTCGACGTCGAACGACGTGGAAGGCTTAACATTTGTCCAACATTGTGTGTGTGTGTGTGTGTGTGTGTGTGTGTGTGTGTGTGTGTGTGTGTGTGTGTGTGTGTGTGTTGTGTGTGTGTGTCATTGTAACATATACAGGGATTATAAACATGCATCTATACATGTACAAAAATTTTTTAGACTAGGTGCACATCAGATAGTGAGCATTGCGACTACACAAGACTGAAATTCTTCAGGCCTCCATTATAGGTAGCAAATAAAATCGAATGGTTAACGTTATTGTGTGCTGTGAAAACTTGCTACTGTTACTCAAAAATAACATTGTTTTAATTATTTAAGTATTTTAGCTTATTCTATCTTAGTTGCAGTGTGCTAGTCATAGTTATCATACCTCTCAATGTTTCAGCATTTCTTTGCAGGCATTGACTGTATTCTTATCAGATAATAAAGGATATAATGCAGAAGCGACTTTTGCTTTTTATGAAACTTGTCAATGTTTAATTTTATCATAAGTTTATTGTGATTTGTTGGTGACTTATAAGCTGTCTAGCTCTCAGTAGAGCGCCAGTGACGTGCTTAATATATTTGGTAGCTCATGACTAGGTGGTTGTCCAGTTTGTTTTCTAAGATTAAGATAAAATGCATAAATTTAGTTCACAATGCAGGATTGTTTCTCATCCATGAAGTAAACAGAAGACACACATTGAAGGCTGATTTCTTAGCTGCGTCATCCAGTTTTGATCATTCCAAATGCTAGTTGCTTTATTGTGGTTAAGTGAGTTGCTGTACAATGCTAGTGCTGTACTTCATCATGCCTGACTCAAACTATGAGAGTATACTGTGACAGATTATTAATTAACTATAACACTGCTGGGGGAAGATTGCAGTTTAGTCATTCACTTTGTTTAGTTGTTTAATGCTGTTCTCAGTCAAGAAGCTGTCCAAGCACAATGGACAGAAATTTTTGATACTTTCTTCATGTAGTCGTTGTAGCTCATTCTGTTTTTCAACACCCAGTAATTGTTACTTACAACATTTTGGGCTACAGTATATGTTGGTGATCGTGCATGTGATAGGAATAAAGACAATGAGAAAATTGTTGAAAATAGTTCAACAGAGCTGTCGATTGCAGTTTCCAACGTGAGTGTTTTTTTTGCTTGAACAGACGCTAAAAGAAGCAAACTATCAAGTTTGGGTCTGAAACTTATCTTGAAAGAATTAAGCAAGTGAATGAGGCATGGTGACTAGCTTTACCTTTTACAGTTTACCACATGCATTGTGAAACATCGCATGCAGACTGCTAGGCGCATACATATGTGTGTAATACACGTTGAACTACAATATGTTATGATAGTATGTCCACTGTAATCGGTGATGACCCTCTCTGTCTTCGGCTACGTTGATGGGATGCCAGACCAGCCCTTGACTAGTCTCGCGTAGCCAGACCATCTCCGCCTACATCCTTCCGGTGAGAGATAGTCTGGGGAAATGCCTAATCCATTCTTGTTCTGCACTCCCCAAGAATCGTGGGATAAAGACCTTTTTATAGATAGCAGGAGGTCTGAGTAGGTGTTGCTCAATTGCATTCCGCTCGTCTCGCATGTGGTAATTACTGGTTAGTTACAATTGTAATTAATTAACAAAGATGTATGCCTGTGAACGGACGTCCTACTAATCAAAAGGGAAGACATTCGTTCGTCAATCTTGTGGACTTTAAATAGAGCATTGAACACAGTAACGCAATAACAAGACAGAAAAAAGCATAAATTCCCACAGCCACGATGATCATGCTGCTTGATCGAGAGGCGTTTTTTGTCCCTCGACACGTCAGACAAATACATGTAAGAACACAAGGCGCTATAGTGGCACTCTGCATTTAAACAACACGCTAAAACGAGCAGCAACTGAATAAGACTAGCGGACACCGATAGAGCGTCATGACTAAACAAAGGCACGTCCCATGCTTACGTCAGACGCACAAGATCACGGCAATAGATATAGAAATAAGTCGTCGATTGGTGAAGAAGCACAGCCTCGCAGACAATTTTGCCACAAAACATACGTCCCTCCTGCAACAAGACAGTAGTTCAAGGTCTACAGGTCGAAGAAAGAATATCTAATTAGTGTATGTTCACGGACATGACGGTAATCAGCACAAGCAAAGTGAGCGGAATGCGATTGTGTGACACCTACCTAGACTTCCTGTTATCTATAAAGAGGTCTTTATCCTCCATGATTCATGGGTAGCGCAGAACAAGAATTGTATAGGCATTTCCCCAGACTATCTCTCGTCGGAATGATGTAGGCAGAGATGGTCTGGCTACGCGAGACTAGCCCTTGATATATTATTTTTTATAGGTCCCACAAGGGACTAGCCGTACCATCTAAACTTCATCTAGCTAATATCATTTTAGCATTGCTACACTACAGTCTAGTAGAGAGTTGCTGATGGAAATGACGAACAAATTGGCTAATTGGAACATTAAGTTTAAATGAAGCTTTACGTGCTGTGATCTTGAGCACTTGAAGGCTAGAAGCTGTCCAAAGACCCAGAGTCTCAACCACGAGCGGATGAAAAATGCTGCCTGTGCTGGACACATTTAGGTGATGCCGTTCGTCCTTCTTCATCTCTCCATCTTCAGATGCTGCACCTGGATGACTGCCGCTTGAGTGAGAAAAGACGGTTGTAAAGAGCTTCGTATGGATAAGTCAAAGTAGGCAGGCAAACCGCGCTCGAAATCGGGATGGTAAACATTTCCTGGTCTTGTGTGGTTGCTACTGCCACATCTTGCCTCCCTACGACAACGAGAATCATCTGTAAGTAGTGCGTTATACACCACTTCGCATAGAGCATCATGATGTCTTGTTGTAAAGCTTTGTCCTTGATTACATCCCAGTAGCTAGTCCCCAAACTTATCAACTGTGCTACCACTAGGGCAGCGTTTGGAGTTTGGGAATGGGAAAATTGGGATACCCAACCATATAAGTAATGCAATTCTAAACTCTCTTTTGGGCATGGACAGGCCAGGGTTCGAGTTTGGTACAGCCTGTAGCCATGCCCCAGTGTGTTGACCAGAAATGGTATTCAGTTGAGCTCGATCCCTTATGCTCACTGAGTCTTTGAGTGATGACCATAACGCAGAGTCCAACAGAAGTTGTAACTGATGCTGACTGGTGGAATCAATTTTGTGGTTGTTATCTGGTAAATGAAGCTGCAAGAAATCTTGGGCCGTAGTCTCCCCTGGAAACACAATCATGTGGCCGTCATTGGAATATGACATGTCCCTCTGGCTGCTCATGGATAGAAGGTAAGATGCCAAGTGACGAGAAGAGTTATAACTGGCAAGATAGGCTGCGGGGTGACATTGAAAAGCTTCCCTCAAACTCAAGCCACCCAGGCGAATGGGGAGTGCAGCTTGTTGCCGTGAGCTTTTTGATAAGAAACAATCAATTACTGATTCCAGAGCCTTCCATAGATTGATATATATATATATATATATATATATATATATATATATATATATAAAGGAGAGCTGTCTATCTGTATGTGAGTAGGAACGTATCTCTGTCGTCTCGTGTCTGATATCCGCTGAATTTGGCTTGCGCATGCCGAATCGGTAAAGGCGGACAGTGACATTGCCAGAATTTTTAGAGTGCACGGGTCTCCTTTTGAGGGGTCGACCTCCGCGTAATACCTTTCAACGAGGTGAACGCTACAGTACACCTTCCGGGTTTATCAAACACAATCCCACAATAGTCCCGTGTAGACTGTATCTGTCATCGTTCTTTGCAACACTTCCAGAGAGATTGACGATTCCTTGCCGATTGCGGCCACTCTTCCAGCGCTCACGTTTCTTTCTAAATTCTGATTGCATCTGCACCGAATCCGACCTATGTGTTTCCTGCACTGAGCGGTACATGGGGAGTGTGTCGATTTCCACCGAAAAACGTGAGGAGTGCAAGATTTAAAGTCATTTAGCATGCGTGTCAAGTCATATCCGGGTGACTAAGTACATACACGTGACTTCCAAGAGTTTGCTGCCCGTATGGAATTCACAATCCCTTCTAATTTCACAGAACGGGATATAACTCTGAACGGAATTCTCTGTACATTTCTAGAACGGGATACTTATGCACCTAACAATGCAATAATGTACGTAATCAGCCCAGGGCAAAGAAGAGGATCTGTAATGGCATATATACTTTGGGATACTTGATCCCTATTCTCTAATTGAATGGGATATAATAACTCTGAACAAAATTCTCCATGAGGATTTTGTTCGGCTGCTTATTTTTCAAAATAGAGTAAAGATGGGAGTAGAAAGGCATGTGAACGCCATATTGTGACACTTGATTACATTTTTCAGAACAGGGTAAAAATGCATGTGAGCAAGATATACTTAAAATTAAAGTGATGACATATTGTCAGAATGAGTTACTCATGCAACACATAAATTTCCATACAACTTTTAAATTAACTTTATGAGAACTCTGTCCGTGGCTGCTAATTAATAACAGGCTATAACTCTGAACGAAATTCTACAGAGATACACTTCATAATGAATTAGAACGGGGTGAATGAGACATACTTCATGAATGCATACATTGATAAATTAATTAACTACAACCAATAATAATAGAAATTTGCTAATTGAACGGGATAGAACTCTGAACAAAATTCTCTGTAAATTCGTAGAATGGGATACTCATGCACCACCTAACAATGAATATGTTCGTAATCAGCTCCGGGCGAAGAAGGGAATCTGTAATGACATATATACTTGGGATACTCAATCTCTGTTTTTTCTCAGAACGGGATCTAATTGAATGACAGCGTTTAAATTGATTAACTTTATGAGAATTTTGTTGGCGGCTGCTAACTCCGAACGAAATTCTTCATGAGCATTTTTCAGAGATACACTTCATAATAGATTAGAACGGGGTGAATGAGATATACTTCATGAATGCATACAACAATAAATTAATAAACAGCTAATAATAATAGACTTTATGAACCATTAATAGTATTCATATCTAATCTGCCCGTGCAAAGAACAGGATGGTGAGCTAGTGCGGAGAACTGGATGGTGAGCTAGTATCCCATTCTCGGCACAGGCATGCGCAGATTAGATATAGTTATTAGTAAATTAATTTATCAAGAATTTGAAATGACAAGTGACCAATTTGAAATGACTGTGAATGAATTTGATTCGACATAATGCCAGTTTGAAATGACAAAGTATGAACTTGAACTGACAACGTATGAATTTGATCTGACGAAGTACGAATTTGAATTGATATATAACCCAAATTTGAAGTGACTGAACAAATTTGATCTGGAATGGTGTAGATGGTATACGGGATTGCAATGTTCCTGAAGCACAGTCATGTTTGGAGAATAACACAATTGATGTGTCTTTTGTTGTCTGAGAAACTTGATCGCAACATTTCTCCCTTTTGTCTGGTGCCGTATTGCCTACTCTCCAAAAGAAGTCATGTGGAATTCGACCCATTGCTGTTGGGGAAGTGTTGCACTGCTTGGCTATTCGGCTCTGCTGGTCTGCCATTAAGCCTTATTTAATTGTTACCTCGTGGTCAGGTAGGTGTTGGAATATGAGGAGGGTTAGACACAAGTGTCCATTCTTTGCAGTCATACATTGACAAGAGGGTGAAAGCCAAGATCAATGTTGCTTCAAGCTGGACATGAAGAATGCCTTTAATGAGTGTCATCGCAGTTCTTTTCTGAAGAGACTTGACAAGGAATTTCCGAAATTGGTAGAATGGGTACAATGGTGCTGTCACTGTGCAGCTGAGTTGCGGTTTGGCTATCACCACATTAAGTCTACAGCAGGAGTACAACAAGGGGATCCTCTGGGACCACTACTGTTCTCTTTGGTCATTCTAGAACTAATTGATGAAGTTGGAGAAGTGCCAGGTTTTGGACTTGAATTTATGGAACCTTTGCTGGTACAAGAAAGTCCTTATCAAAAGATGGTAAGTCTTATTTATCACGGAGAAAGGCCTGTCCTTGGGCCTTCATGTCAATTTATCAAAGTGTGAAGTGTTTTTGCCTTTGGGTCATTAATAAACACATTCTGAATTTCCACCAGAAGTACACCGGTTGTCAGATGGAATGGAATTGCTTGGTTTGCCCGTGCTTGGAACATCTGAATTCTTCTCTTCTTGTTTCAAGAAGCAAGTTGATCAAGTGGCTGAGGCCCATTCCCACTTCCAGATCTTGAAAATCCACAAGTGAACTTCAGTTGTTGAAAAGTTGCCTGTCCATATGTAGAATTAACCATTTGCTACATTCAGTGAGACCTGGTATTGCTAATGGTCCATTGTCTACTTTTGGTGAAGGTTCTGCGACAATCACTTGGCCAGATCACAAGATCTTCTGTTTGTGACTTTGCATGGTCACTAGCACTGCTACCAATTGGAAAGGAGGCATTAGGGAAGGTTTATCTACTTTGCCCACTGCTTTATCGTAAGCTGTAACTCAAATCAAAGTTGATTAATTGTCTACTGAAACGCAATCTACCTTCTCTGTCCACTTTAGTCAAACCTTTACTCGGAGAAGAAGAACCACAAGGAATTGTGCGTAACCTACTTTCTAAAAGCGAATCAATTTCTTTAGATTTGATGACAGCTACGCAACACCAGATTCAAAGTCAACTAGATGACATTTCTTTCTCTAACCTACTAGCCTGAAGACTACATGTATATCATCTCCTCATGCAGGTGCATGGTTATGGACCTGTAACCTTGGCTTCACCATGTCACCTCCTGAGTTTGTTGTAGAAACTAGATATTGGCTGGTTTGCCTTCGTGTCCTTTTGCACCAGATGTTTGTGTAGTCAACCACTAGACCTATGTGGAGATCACCTTGTTGGATGTGATTATGGTTGACATCCTTGGAATTGTTACAATGCTTTGTGTGAGACTATTGGGCAATCACTTCTTATTGATTCAAAACAAGTCGTAGAACAGAGAAGCTCGGATGAAACCAAATATCGGCCAGGAGATGTTTTCCATCCAAATTTCTTGAATGGACAACTTGGATACTTTGACATCACGTAGGAATACGTTGCAATCATTATACATCCCTCGTGCTGAAACATCAGGAATTATGGCAGAAGTGGCTGAGATGGACAAGGATGATCATTACTACACAAGAGTGACTTCTGCTGGCGGGGTTTTTCCTCTTGGTAGTGGAAACGCTTGGACTTTGGTTGCCAGATAGTTTAGAAATGTTGAAATCAATAGCTTCAAAAGTATCTGCTGTGCTAGCTGTTCCTTTCTGGAACACTTTCAAGAACTTGTTAGAGCAGTTTCTATATGTTATATATATGTATATATTAGACAGTTGTTGGGGTCAAGCGACGCTTTTGATTCGTTTAGGTGGACTTGGTTTGCGAGAATCTTGTAGATCCTCTTTTGTGGCATTTTTGGGAAGCTGTAGTGCAACTCAGGCTCTCTCACAACGTCTGATGAATACAGATCTGAGCATTACTTTCAACAGTTCACAGAACGCATTCCCAGATATTTCTGGAAAGGTATTTGCACAAGAATTATTACAAGAATTATTACCTGACCATGAGTTCAAACCAGAAATAGACATCCAACATTCATCTACAAGTATTATTAGATAACAACAGCTTTGGTCAGACCTAAAGCAAGAAGCCAGCATTTGTGATCATGCAAGGATGAATGCTGTTTCAGCTCAACATGCTGGGGCGTGGTTGTGGGCATTACCTAATCCTAACCTAGGCCTTACCATGCCCAGCAGGGAGTTTATTATAGCATTACGAGTTTGGCTTGGTGTAGGCATCTTCACTTCTTCACCTAATTCTGATCTTTGTCTTTGTGGATCCTCGTTAGACGAATTTGGTGACCATCGCCTAGGATGTGATCAGAAGACCAACTTGGTTATCAAACAACACGACGCCCTTTGTGACACACTATTTCACACTCTTCTTGTTGATGACTCTCGATGTTGACGGGAGCAGGGTTGTAACACTACATTTAAGAGTAGACCTGGTGACATTTTTCACTCGGATTTCCAGCGTGGCTTGCCAACTTTGATGTTTCAGTGAGAAATTCTCTCCAGCCTTCATATATAATACAGGCAGTGAATCGTGCTGGAGCAACAGCAGAAGTGGGAGTTTTGGAGAAGGGCAGCTGTCATGAAGACATAGTGAAGGCTACTGGGAGTTTATTTGAACCACTCGTTGAGACTCTTGGTTTATGGCTTCCTCACAGCATGCGCATGTTGAAGATAATAGCAAGGAAGACGACATTTCATCGTTGTCAAACTGTTAGTAGAACGCTAATGTTTCTTTATGAACAGCTTTCTGTCAAGCTTTGGCTTTTTAATGTTAGACTAACTTTAGGATGTTTAGCACTAAATAGTTGTTGGAAATAGTTAAATGTTTAAATGTAGGCATGCATTTAATAGACATGTTATCGAAAATATAATGTATTGTATTATAATATATATATATATATATATATATATATATATATATATATATTACATATATCGCAAGAAATGTGCACCGTATAGAAAATTTGACAAATCGGGACGTTTCGACCCGTAGGTCTTTATCAACCGAAAATAATAAAAGACGTTTATCAACTGCGCTTTAAATTGTCAGTTTTGTTACATCATAATAGTGTTGAGTAATGGTCTCTAATTATGGTTTTACTGTCATCTTGATTTAATGTCCCATTTCTTCTAATCCAAATTGCCTCTTTGATTCGTCTAGTATAGTATTTGTTTTGTGTTGTTAATGTTTTACTTTCTTCCCAATTCATCATGTGGTCAGTTTCCCAGCAGTGGGTCGCAATAGTATTGTTATGGGTGTCGCCATGTCGAATTGCTAATTTGTGTTCATTTAGTCGTAATTTCAGATTTCTTGTTTCTCCAATATAAAATTTGTCACATTTCTTGCAACCAATTTTGTATACAACGTTCACGCTTTCGAATGGTGTAAGTGGATCTTTTGGGTGACATAGTAATGACCAAACAGTTGTTGTTGGTGTACTCACTAATTTGATGTATCAAAAAGGTACGCTGCAAATTGGTGCATCTAGGCCAGAACATCCAACAATATCAAGATAATATCATGGAGTTGACATCGGACAACATAACGTTGAACAAACAATTTGAATGGACTGTGAGTTGTTTCAGTTGCGTGTTTGTAAAGATCAAGAAGAAACAACAGACAAAACTGCAAAAGCTATTGAATCATAGAACAAAGAACATCAATGTCTGAATACCAGAACAAAACATATGAAGAACACCGTTATTAATTTGAGCAACAAAACACTTGACAACACAGAACTGAAAGTCTTAGGATAGATATGGCTTAAATTTTGCAATTACATCAAAACAGTTGATGTTGACAACATGATTGTTGGAATTGAGACAACTGCTTATCCTTATCATAGATATGGCCACTGAACTTTGAGAAGCCATTAAACAAATTTGAAAACAAGAAGACCATTAAAGAAAAATTATCACCAAAAGATATGAAAGCAATTAGAGATCTACGGAAGACACTTCTATTACTATTCTACCTGCAGATAAATGCAATTCCACAGTTGTTATGAACAAATGTGATTACGACATGAAGATTAAAGAATTATTAAAAGATCATGCATATCGACAAATTGTAAACGATCCCACAAAGTAACTGGAAAGAGATCTATACGACATACTTAAATTACTTGAAAACAAAACAAAATCAACGCACGTAAACGAATTGATATCAGTTGTGGAGGTCACATCATTCCACGAATGTATGGTTTACCCAAGATACACAAAATAGGAGCTCCGTTACAAGCTGTTGTTTCAAGCATTGATTCGGTGACGTGCAAACTTTCTAAAGAACAAACTCAAATTTTATCACGAATTACTGGATGTAACTGTTTTACTGTCAAAAATTTGAAACAATTTGCCAACCGAATGAGCAATGCCCATGTCAATGGCAACGAAATAATGATCAGCTACAACATAACTTCCAATCAAAGAAACATTAGATGCCGTTCAATCTAGATTACAAGAAAACCTTGACCATCTTAATTCCACTTCCAACTTTACATTGTCAGATGTCGTCAACCTCACCAATTTTGTTTTGAGAACCACCTACTTTAAATATAAAAATCAATTGTACGAACAATTGGAAGGTATGCCGATGAGATGGCTGCTGTCTCCAATCGTAGCAAATTTATGTATGGAAAAACTGGAAGAAATTATTCCAACACCTGCCATTGTCAACAAGACCAATGTTGTGGAGACGCTATGTCTACAATGTATTTGCAATTGTGCACAATAATAACAAAGATACCATTGTCGAGACTTTGAATTCTTGTCATCCATCAGTTCAATTTACAACAGAACTAGAGTCAGACTATCAGCTTCCTTTTCTTGACTGTTTTGTTCAACGTAACATCACTGGAACACTAGAAACATCAGTTTATCGTAAACAGATCACAATCAACAGATCCCTAGATTATCGTTCTGCTTATCCAACATCACCGGAATTTATTAGAAGTCTTCAACACCGACCAGAACACATATGCAGTACAGTCAAAGAAAAACTTTGGAAATAGACAGAATGACAACCATCTTTAAATGTAATGGATATCCAGACTCATTCATACAGAAACAACTGCTGAAATCATGGAATTAGAGAGCAAGTTGAGAACAGCAAATGCCAATATTGAAGATACCTTTTACTCCAGGTATTACACAACAAGTCTGGCGTCTGTGCAATAAACTTAACATCAAATTAGGGAGTACACCATCAACAACTGTTTGGTCATTACTATGTCACTCAAAAGATCCACTTACACCATTTGAAAGAGTAAACACTGTAAATAAAATTGGTTGCAAGAATTGTGACAAATTTTATATTGGAGAAACAAGAAGAAATCTGAAATTAAGACTAAATGAACACAAATTAGCAATTCGACATGGCGACACCCATAACAATGTCATTGCGGCCCACTGCTGGGAAACTGACCACATGATGAATTGAGAAGAAAGTAAAACATTAACAAGACAAAACAAATACTATACTAGACGAATCAAAGAGGCAATTTGGATTAGAAGACATGGGACATTAATTAAATCAAGATGACAGTAACACCATGATTAGAGACTATTATTCAACACTGTTATTCTCGATTGTGATACCCGTCTCTACATACCCATAATTTTCTCAAAATGTTTTTATACTTTGTGAGTGCATTTCGGTTCAGTCTAGTAGCCTTTCAGTTCTTTCTTGCAAGTTTTCTAAATTAGAACTAAATTGATGTCAACTTGTGTCAGCTGTCACTATCCAAAGAAAGCTAACAAGCGGCATACGAAATCTAATTGTAAATGGAATACTCGCTACTAATTTCTTAGAACATCTAACTGTAACTAAAATTTAGACAAGATACTTTCATTGTAACTGCTTACAATTGAAATTACCTGCAATGTAGGTAGTATATATACTGGATACATGCTAGTTAGCAAATTAGTTAGCTGGTTTGTGATGCAGGGCAACAGATTTTATTTGTATGTGCATAGATACGTTGTAACTGTTGTCTAGATAGAAATACACTTGGGCAGACGAATATCAAGTGGTTGAAATGCCTATTTGTTATTTTGAGGATGTTTTATGTACATGTGCCCAATGCTGCGGATACTGATGAGAGATAAATTAAATGTGCTTGTTGTGTCTGAACATCGTTACAGACATGGTAGATATGTTGATCTCAATGTCAACGTATATGTCAATAGTTCCATACAGATCATTTGCTGATAAACATGCTGTTCAATATAGTGTCAGAGTTCTGAATTATTCTAAGGTTTAATTAAATATATGTTGGAACATCTAGGTAGAAGATTTGGAATTTGGTCATGTATTTGTGTCAGGTTTGCATCTATTTCTGATTGCTTTTTAGGTACAACGCGTCACCAGTCACCATTGCCTCATCCAACTCCTGTAGGTTATTATTGAAGTCTGAGTTAGTTCTTTTTTGGTATGTATTACGTACTATCTTTTGATGTGCATAGCAGCTACAGTATGGACTTCTGCATTCACCTCCTGCAGTGCCTCGCAAGCCCCCTGTTAGTTGATTTAAGAATTCATGTATCTGATTGCAAGAATATGGGCATATTTAGGAACATGACAGACTGCCAGTTGCAAGACATCGACTTGCAAGCTCAGCAACGCAACAGAGTTTGACTGCTTTATTTGTATTTAGGTTATTCTTGCTGTTTATATTAATGCTTGTCATAGGTGCTGACTCAGGTGTTGGTGTATGCAGCATTGCAAGTGCTTTATCTGAAATAGGACTGAAAGAACAGAAAGAAAGGGCTATTGGGACGGTTCGTGTTACTCGTTCTTATCACAGTAATGTTGAAGAAGGGATGCTTCAGTTGAAGGTAATATAGATATAGTAACTATTACTGTTTACATTTTGGCTATATAATAATGACATTATTTGATAAAGGTTGGACAAACAGTCTACATCCTATCACATGCTGATGATGGAAAATGGTATGGTATAGCTGGGGACCAGATTGGTTTCTTTTACATAACATCTGTTGATCATGACAATATCACATGGCAAGAAAATTGGCAGCAGAGTGTAGAAGTACAGCGTGCTGAAGTTATTCGAGACTCAACACCGGATCGTGATGATATTGGTTTTCTACAAGTGAAAGTATGAGGCAAGCTGTAGAGCAGTTCATAAATTGTAATTATGCTGTTACGTAGGTGCATGATGAGGTTTATGTGCTGGCAATGCCTGATAGTGGTTTATGGACTGCTGAGAAGGACAGTTGTGTGGGGTACATATACAGTAGTGACCTTCAGTTACTGGGAGAAGAGAGCAAAGGTTGGGATCATGCACCTGCAGAAGAACACTGGTCAAGGCGAATGCGGACTACATCTATCTACACCCAACCACATCATGTCAAGTTTTATGGTAGGGCAGTAAAGTCAAATTCTCTTACAGGACCGAATGCTCTCCACTTTAAGGTTTGATTGTGTTGTAAAACAGTGTGCGTGTCTCTATATATTCATAACATATGTGTCATTTCACAATTAGGCAAATGACAGAATTGGGATTATTGACAGTCCATCTACCACTAGTTCGGGTTTGTGGTTTGGGAAACTCGGACGAAAAGCAGGAAAATTTCTTTTTAGTGATGTGGAAGTTGAGAGCTATGCAGGCCTGGAAGTAAGTGTGCTACACTGTACATACTATATTATTAGTTGAAGTATAATAGAGCATTTCTTATCTGGATTTCATTCAACTAAACACATCAATTAGCCAAACTCTACAGCTAGACACATAATTGACTATCTGGGTAATCATTGTGTCTGATTTAATGTGCCAGTGTTTTGCACTGAGCCATTCTCTTGTCGTCTGTTGAGTGTTGCTTAGTTTGTGTAGTGTTATACTACCTAAACGTTATATACGTGAATAACTGGCAACAACAATGGGATATAATAACTGTGTTGTTATGGAATTGAACACATTAAGTCAGCACAATCCCACCTAGCTGCTAGTTCACACTTTAAATGGCCATGAAGATGAATTATTTCGAGTTTTTCTATTTCATATCATCTGGATAATTTTTAAGACATTGCAATACTCTGCACATCACTGAATGTGGCTTCATCTGTGCTTTTAATTGTGTTCTGCAAACTTGCATTAGTCCTTTACATCCAGATATTCATTTGAGACTTAATTGCATAAGGTAAGCAGCTCAAAGGAAAGAAATGACCAGCAAAGGTTAAGGGAATACTTTGTGGACAGCATTTTTGGGCTTGAAATGTAACATGAAATCCAAATTGGGTTTAACTTAAAGCACTATTGTAGAAAGGTCTGCTTTTGTCACCTATGTGGTGGACGCGGTTTTATACTGAGGTCATGTGTTATGAAGAAGGCATACGTTATGAAAATGGTATGATTAAAGGTGTTGAATGAATTTGACAGTCAAAGATACCTACTGCAGCAGAAGAAGCAAAATTGATGTTCACCTTTCTGTACCTGAAGCTGTGTCAGTTAAAACAACAGATCTAGTTTGTTTGAAGTCATCGGATAATTCATCTAAAACTGATTATGTGACAGGCACCAGCTTACCTGCATTGACAAACTCTGTAAAGGTTAAAGTAGATTTCTTCTTCTAGTGAAGATGTCTCTGGTGACCAGCCCAAGTGCAAGCACCACTTCAAGTGGGGTCTGCCTTTGGGAGACCATATCCACTTTGAGATAGAGACTGTTTCATAATTAACTAATTAAGAGGTTTTGGGTCAGCATATAAATGGCCCAAATATTGGATGCCTTAAATTGCACATCTGGCATATTACTTTATATAATAATGCATGATGGTCAAACTACAGTGCCAGGTAGTAATTAGGAACATAATGTGAGTTATTAGATCAGAATGGACTGTCAGTATTAAATAGAGAGCCAACTCGAATTACACAAAAAAACGACATCTACTTTGATTGATCTGTTACTCACCAGCAAGGCTGACAGGTAT
Organism: Corticium candelabrum; assembly: GCF_963422355.1. Lineage (NCBI taxonomy): Eukaryota > Metazoa > Porifera > Homoscleromorpha > Homosclerophorida > Plakinidae > Corticium > Corticium candelabrum. Next base: position 7,268,205 of record NC_085093.1, read on the forward strand.
ATTTCATATGGCTCATGGTCATGCTCTTTCAGTGATCATCACTTTGTATATGGTATTCAAAAAGCTAAATTGCAAAGGCAGCCAAAGATTATCACATACAGAAAATATTGATTGTGAAATAGAAATGAATTTCTGCTGCTCTTGAAAGTGTTCGATCCTTGGCATATTCTAGAAAATTAGGATACTGTTGATGTTATGCTACACGTTTGGTAGACTTTTTTCTTGACATTCTGAGATAGCTTTGCACCTCTTTGCAAAAGAAAATTCAATGCGTTGGATGAAGGGGAATGTAATTTGTCCAATTGTCAGAAGAAATAGGCTTCATAGGAGAGCACTCAAGAGCAAGTCATAAAGTGATTGGATTATAAAAGATGACAAATGCGGTTGCAATTCCTGGAGGTTGCTGAATTCCCTCATGGGCAAACACCAAAATCCTGTTGTGTCTAGGAGCTCAGATGGATGTGTATTAGCTACAGATACACAAGCCCTATGTGATTTTTTCAACAAGTACTTTCTATCTGTTAGTCAGCAACTCACTACATACGAGTGGCATGAGATTTAGACCTCGCCTGACTTTAACTTCTTGTTTTCAATTTTCAGATATTTGCAATCATTTTGATACACAGAACTCAGCAGGTTTGGATGAAATTGATGCTAAAGCACTGTCTATTGTGCCCAATGCTATTACTGCCAGGCTTACTTTTCTTTTTAACTAATGTTTACATAATTCTAAAATGCCTGCTGATCGGAAGGCTGTCAATGTCACCCCTGTTTTTAAAGGAGGAAATGCTAAATTGGTTCAAACTATTAACCTATTTCTGTTGTATCAGTTCTACCAAAAAATTTTGAGGGAATTCTTTTGCCCAGTTTCAAGAATTCTCCTCGTGGAGTGTTGTCTGACAACCAGTATGGTTTTTGTGCAGGTTACTCTACCCAAGATGCACTGCATGATCAAGATGATCAACAATTGGTCCCATCAAGCTGGGACCACAATCTTCTTACTGCATGTATTTTTCTAGATGTCAAGAAAGCTTTAGGTAGTGTTGATCATTGTGCTCTGCTAAAGAGATTGTCAACCATTAGTTGTGGCAACAGCAGCCTACATTGGTTCTCTGTGTTCCTGTCGAATAGAAAGCAGTGTGTCAAACTGGGAAATCTGTCTCTCAAATTTGGATCCAAATTGGTGTCCCACAAGGCTGCAAATTAGCTCCATTGCTGTTTGCTTTATATTAAAATGACCTTCCATCTAGTATGCAGATGATACTCGAACTGAGTATTCTGAATTGAGTGTTCTGCTAAATCATCCAGTGAACTTCAGCAAATGCCAATAATGTGTGTTGTTGGATGAAAATCAATAATCTTAATCTCAACCATACAAAAAATCAGAATTAATTGTTATTTGTTGTCAGTCTAAGGAAAAAATGAAGTTTCTAATTTTGAAGTGTCTCTCTGAGGACGGAGAATTAAAAGACTATGTAAGGTGTTGTAAATATCTAGGAATGTGGTTAAGTGATGATCATTAATTTTATGGACTGATCATATTGACTCGATATGCTTCAAAGTGTATGCTGTTCTAAGGAGTTTTCGGTGCACAAAAATTGCTTTCAAAGGACCTTTTTCCTTTATTGGAATATTGTAGTGTGATTTGGGATACTGCCTCAATGAAGTTTAAATCAAGAATTGACGAAGTATTCAACTACGGTGTCAGATTGATTTTTGACGCTAAAAGTTTGGATCTCCTGTTTCTTGAAGATTTGCAATCGAAACATTCACAGGCAAGACGAGACTATCAAGCAAGATCATGAAGAAGATAGCACCTCCCCTGCTTCTAAGCATTTTAAAATCTAACAAGGTCATGAGAGTTCGAAGTCACCGATATGAGGACAATTGCCATTTACCAACACCTTAAAGTGGATATTTAACAAGAGCTTTTCATATAGAGGAGCACAATTGGGGAACACTTTGTCTTCTACTTTACGTCAATTTACCTCAGTACAAGAAAGTATGTTTTTGAATTTAAATTTTGTAATTTATAGCAATCTATTATTATCTTTCATAATTTCTTTTAACAGGACTCCTAGGAAGACCAGCCTTTGGCTTATAGGATATTTTCTGTATAAATATATCAAGCTATAATGGCATCTGCCACATGGTAAACTTCCTCTGTCATTTTTACTGTTTTCTCTTTCTTTACGCATTCCACCATTCAAATTTGTGTGGAAAAAAGTTTTTGGGTTGCCTACTTTGCAATAAGTGGTTGCTGGATAGTTGCACATGATGCTTGTCTAGTATTATGACCTCAAAGTTTGCCATGCGCCTGAGTCAATCGAAGTTTGTTGTCTGTTCTGCTGATGGTTGTGAGTACCAAGGAGCTGTTACACGGATCTTGCACCATTTTATTAGCGTTATGCTCCAGGTGAGATGACTCGAGAGTTCCTAGCTGTGCATGACTTACACCAATATCCATACTGTTGTCAGTTGTTTCATCATCTTCTGAGACATACACCTGGGTGTAAAATCGTCACCTAACAAAAATCCAGAAAGGGTCCCCTTTTCCTTGGATTCTTTCACCATTGATATGTGTGAAAGTCAATGTTATGGACAAGTCGGATCTTCTTTGTCTTCATCTTTTTTGGCAAACAAAACAAAAGGAAATACAGATAGCTGTTCCTTGAGTGGAAAACCCAGCAGTAATCTCATGTATAGTTCAAACTCACATACGGAGTTTTTGGTTGTCAGAGCATGTTCTCTTATTGCAAGTTTGACTGTCAATGGCATTATGTCTTGTACTGTGTCTCGAATTCCCAACGTTGCACTCTCGGTTTTTATAAATGTTAATGGTGCTATTTCTCTTGAGAGATTTGCGTATGATTTATATCTGATGCTGGAAGCTTTGATGCTTGTTCCAAGGCTGGTTCTTACCCCTCCTAATAAGCGTGGTGGAAGAGCAGGATGTCAGGAAATTTGCTTCAAAATTTTTTGGAGTATTGTTGGGAAGAACTTTGCAGTTGAACGCTCCTAGATCAAGGAATGAATCTAATGTGCCAAACAATCATCATAGAAATTGTGCTCTTGGTCTCATATGTTGTGGTAAGCTGTCTCGTGCAACTAGAATTCTATCCAGCTAGACAAGCCACTGTTGACAAGCTGGCTTCTAATTAAACACCCAATTCAACAAGTTCCTGAGTATGAGGAACCGAAATCAGAAGCAGGTTTGAATCTGAATCAGTAGTCTTTTGCTCGGATGAATTTTGATCTTCCCCCCCCCCCCCGAGGTTCTGGAGGCGGTCCATTTGGGTGGAGATATGAACATTTATGTGCCCTAATTGCTGATCACCAAATCTGTGACTATCTTCACATTCTATGCAGTGCCATTGCGTCTGGGATGATGTGCGTCCAATAGCTATTGGGGAAGTTTTCAGAAGAATTACAGCTATGAGGTCATCTGCTCAGAAAAACAGACAGAAGTCCAATCTTTCTTCAGTCCATTTCAACATGGCGTGGCAGCTGAAGGTGGAGTTGAGCTTAATAGTTCACTATGCTGAATTAAGCCTTGATTGAACAACACCCAGATTGGGTAATTTGAAAATCAGATATTCAAAGACCTTTCAACTTTTCTTTGCACCAAATCGCGAGATTGTCTTCTCTAAATGACCACACCCATTAAGCTTTCTAGAATGGGCGTGGTTAACAGCCTAGGTGTTGGCCTGCGTTACATTTCTGTGCACACGTCAAGGATTCCCTTCGAACTTCCAAACGTTACTTTTACTGCAGTTAGCTACTCTGTCCAGCTACTCCAGATACAAGCAAGCACAGCTGTTTGTGAGAGTCTAATTCAAACTATCCGCCATGTCCGGAAAGACAGTGCTACACAAAGCGACTGTCAGAGTCTCATGGTAGGCTTGTCGGGAGAAAGGACTGTCAATCATGAGAATTGGGCAGAAATCATGACATTGTGAGACATGCCCGTAAATCGTGAGTCTTACGACAAAATCGTGAGCGTTGAGAGGTCTGTACTTTCAATTCGATTAGTTGACAACACATGTTACAGCAATTATGCAATCATTTTCCGTACTTGTATCCACATGCTTTTAACATGGTCATGTCAGCTCACTTGTGTATGCTATGAGCCATAGAACTGTCATCCTTCAGTCACAAGAAGGATTACATCAAGGAGACCTTATGGGCCCCTCTTGTTTACCATTGCTATACAGCCATTACTCTCGAAGGTGAAGAAGTAGCATCCTCAAGTTCAAACTCTGGCCTACTTGGATGACGTCTTCTTGATTGGTTTGCCTGAAGAAACTATGAATGCCTTTTAAGACCTACGATGTCAGTATAAGTCAACTGGACTACTCGTCTCTAAGCAGAAATGTGAAGCATATGCAATGGCGTATCTGGATGAGTGGTCTACTGACACTGCCACCAACACTTCTGGCATTGACATACTGGGAACCCCAATTGGGACACCAGATTACTTCTCCGCATGCTGCATAGACAAGACAAAGCCTGGTACTGATCTTCGTTCAAGCTGCTAGAGTTGGACTATTCACAGATCTTTACTGCTACTTAGGCATTGTCACGTTCCTAGCCTCAACCACTGTAAAGCTGTCCTACCGGAACAACTCAATAAAGCTGCTTTGATAGATGATGACCAGACATATCAAACTTTTTTTTCAATCATGGATTTAGGTGTCTCAGACACTGATTCATGGTTTCAAAGTTGTTTGCGTATTAGGCATGGAAGATTTGGTCTCTGTAACAGTGTGCAGTCTTCATGCATTCCTTCTAAATCTCATCGCTATTGATGAAACAGCATCGTCAGTACTGAACGGCTGTGTTTACTTAGGTTTAAGATTTAATCTGTGTTTATGTTTATGAACTTGTGTATTACTGATGCTGTTGTCAAACTTTAATTTGTCCAATGCTTTTAATCACGTTTGACACTCATTGGTCCTAATGTATTCAGGTAATTGCGTGATGTTCTAGACAGTCAAGACTACAAAAGTGTTCAACAAATTACTGTAGTTCTATCTATATAAACTGCATCTTATAGGTGTGGATGCATGTATGTTCATGCACTCGTGCCAGGAAGTTGCACTTTGAATTCACTTAGAATATATGTACAGTGTCACATTGATACATGCAAGCTGTGCATGCAAGAGAATCACTAGCACTTGGCATGATTTTGGAATATCATGAACTGGATTGGTTACATCTAATTAGAGGAATGCATTATTTCCGTTCTTAAATGTAATTAACTTTAGTAGAGGAACATCATGAAGTGTGACTTCTGTCCAATGCTGTATGTGTCTCTTTAAGTTGAATTTAAGGCACTTCTGAACTGTTTTAGCTGCTTTGATTCTTAACAAGTAGATAGAGTCTTAAGTTATGTTGCAATTGGTGTCTTTCAATTTGTATTTGTCAGGAAATCCGAGAGGTATCATCTCACAAGTCAACAACACTGTCTCATTCTGTAAGATTGCCTGTTCATCAGAAAGTGATTGATGAAATGAAGTCACAAACCTTGCCCCAACGTCGAACACATGATATTTCACATACAAGTTCTACTCCTATTCTACCTCCCCGTGGGGCAGCGCGGATTCAGGGGTTTGGTCAACATCACTTTTCAAAACCTACTCGTGGCTCACAGGTGCCATCATTACCAGAAAATGTCAATCGCAGGTTTGACAATCTGTAGAGGTGCAGCTTTTATTGTTCGACTCATAGTGTTTAGACATATGTTCCGCGTCAACAACATGTTTATTACAATTTAATGTTAAAAACAATTGTCTTTGTAACTAACATAAGTGAGTGAATGTGAACATTTATGACAAGACTGCTAGAAGTAACTATGAAATGCTGTAGACTTCGACATTTTGATGATATGACAATGATTGCAATAATTATTGCAGGTACATTGTGTTGTATGTGTGAAAGGTAGTGTATCTGTCCTTTTTTGTGTTTGTTGTGAATGGAAGCCATGCATTAGTCTCAGACCTTAACCCTGCCCTCAACATTCCGGCAGGGAAACGGTTTGGTGAGGTTCTTTTGATCTTGCCATGTTGCCACACCACCAAACTCTGGTGAACTAAAGACCCTGTAAATGTTATAAAGAGGCAAGATAATATTACCGCTTCTCATGCCAGTGGTTGCATGCTGGATGTCTACAGGATGTAATCATCGATGCTATCTTCGACTCTTGGCAAGCCACAAATAACGTTTTTTGGCCTGTACCGTGGAACAGCCATCGCGAGGTGAGTTGTTGTCGCGAAATGTCATCGAAATGGTGTGTGCACGCGCCCTTTGCAGTCATTGATTTTCACTTCGCAAAATAATAAGACCCTCACCTCAGTCATCAAGCAGAGGATTGCAGGGCATTTGGTTCAGAGAAATCTTATGGCTCCGGAGCAGAAGGATTGTCGACAGGAATCTTTTGGTGCAAAGGATCAGCTGTTGATCAACAAGCTGCTTACCGAAGACTGTAAGACAAGGCACAAAAGCTTGAGCATGGCTTGGGTGGACTACCAGAAAGCCTATGACAGCGTGCCACACAGTTGGTTGCTCCAATGCCTTCAGATGCATAAGATCAGTCCAGTCTTGTGCAAGTTCTTGTCATATGTGATGAAGAGTTGGAGGACATCGATGGTACTTTCTTGCGGGAACAGTAGGATCAAGACAAGGCTTATGCAGATCAGGAGAGGTATTTTCCAAGGTGACTCACTTTCTCCACTTCTCTTCTGTATGGCTCTCAATCCTCTGAGTAAGGAGTTAAACAGAACAGGTTACGGCTACCGGATGACCACTGGCCATTGTGCGACTGCCAAACGTCAGCTCATCAGTCATCTACTTTACATGGATGATCTGAAGCTGTATGGCAGAAACTCTGATCAGTTGGATGGGTTGTTGCACACGGTGCGTACCTTCTCTAATGACATCCAGATGAAGTTTGGTCTGGACAAGTGTGCGGTTGCACACTTTGTCAATGGCAGACTATCTGGACACAACTCTGGAGTGACGGTAGGAAAAACGAACACCATCAACTGTCTGGAACCGGGTCAAGTCTACAAGTACTTGGGTGTAGATAAGAGTAACGATATTCAGCACAGCATGATGTGGGAGAGACTCCGTCGTGAGTACTTCCGCAGAGTGAGGGCGGTTCTCCGGGCTGAGTTGTATGGTTGGAACAAGATTCTAGCCATTACTGGGTTTGCGCTATCGGTTCTCACTTACGGTTTTGGCGTCATTCATTGGGGGTGCACGGATCTGCAGCGGCTTGATCGACGGACCAGAAAGCTCCTCTCTATGCACGGTGTCCACCATCCTTCTACAGACGTTGACCGACTGTACGCTCCTTGCAGTGATGGGGTAGGGAGTTACAAAGATTGAGTCGACATAACAATCTTATATATTGTGAGGCTGAACTGTTACCGTGCTGACAGTTCTGATCCTTTCATACAAATTATACGGGAGTGTGACTCCGGAAAATTTTCACACTCGATCAAGCGCATGGTCGCTTTACTGCACATCTGCAGAGGTGTCTTGCTTCGGACGACAAGTCGCAGAGCTTACACAGGAATGCATCCATCTCGGTTGAAGGTAGCTTCGAGCAAGCGCCTGAAACAGATGCCAGACATTACCGTATGTGTTACAGTTCTCTTCGTTTGCAGTCCTGGAGTGAGAAGCCTATGCACGGGAAGCCTATGCACGGGCAGTATCGCCGTCTCACTGAGCAACCGCCTGTGGACATGAAAGAGATCTACGGATGGCTAAAGGCAGCGAATCTTCCTGCTGCAACTGAGGGACTGGTTGTTGCTGCTCAAAACGAAGCTCTTTGGACTCGGCACTATGAGCGCAAGATTCTAATCGTGTGTCAGTTCTACTTGCTGCAATTGCAGTGTAGTCCTGGAAACAGTCGACCACATTGTGGCAGACTGTAGTGCTTTGGCACCGATGGACTACACTGATTGACACAATCAGGTGGCATCCATCATTCACTGGGATGTTTGTCGCCATTTTGGGGTTCCAGTGGAGAGCAGATGGTACAGGCATCATCCTAATAGGCTTGTGGAGACAGATGACATTACTATGATGTGGGATACCACCATCCCCACTGCCAAGAAGATCAAAGCCAATCGTCCAGACATCTGTTCCAGAAATAAGAAGACAAACACTTGTCTTCTTATGGATATCAGCTGTCCTGCTGATGGCAACATTGACAGGAAACATGCTGAGAAGTTGGCGAAGTACAGTGACTTGCGGGTGGAGATAAGCCGCATGTGGCATTGTCGAACACTGGTGGTTCCGGTGGTCTTGGGAGCTTTGGGCACAGTGCATGCAGGTATTGCACGGTGGCTGGACATTATTCCAGGTCATCACAACCTGCAGCACTTACAGAAAACAGTGCTTCTGGGATCTACTCGGATCCTTCGTAAAGTCATGTCTTCTTTCTAGACAGCCATAGAAATTATAATAAGGTAGATACGTGATTGAAAGTGAACATTGTACACATTATTTGCCTTGAAAATGTATCTCAAAGTCCACATATGATTTTATGCTTCTACACTGTGACTTACAATTAATTAAGATTTTGCTGATTTTAGACAACAATATTTTTACACGCTAAACAAGAGATCGACTGACACTTACACTTGCAGTCGACCTGCTACACTACCGTTGTAGTACGCACTGTCTGCGCAACCTTATATCATGCGCGTGCGCATGCGTCATCGGAACCCAAGCCCTGTTTCTGAGGGCAGTTACCATATTGTAAACGGCGCTCTCACTTCCGATGGCATATTTGACACAGTTGACGCGCTTCTCGTCGGCTGGGCTGAGATATCAAATGACAAGTGGGATAGCCCAGCCGACGAGTGAACCTACTAGGCTAGTCCAGCCGAGGAAAATTTGACACAATTTACGCGTGCTATGTCCATGGGCTAGGACGAGAACTTTGCCTGTAATATGATATCGCAGCCCAGCCGACGGAACTATGACACACATCACGCGCCATACGCCCGTCCGCACGAACGCACGCACGAACGCACGCACAGGCACAGACAAGGCACAGACACAGACACAAGACAGAGAGACAGATAGACAGACAGACACACAGACAGACAGACAGAAAATCTTGAGGGATCTAGATATACGAAAGGCTACAGAAGTATCAAGAGAAAAGAGTCTATCACCATCCGCAAGACGCTCCACCAACAACTCAAGGATACCACTTGTGGTCACTTACCTCCCATTTCTTCCTCACCTATCAACTATTCTAAAGGACCATCATCACTTAATCAAACGATCAACCACACTTCAAAAGATCTTCCCGTCATTTCCTAGAGTGTCATACAGAAGACCAAAGAACCTACGAGACATTTTGGTACACTCGGACGTAAACAAACGAACTGTCACACCAGGCAACACTAAATGTCAATCTCAGGAATGTAAGATCTGCTCAATAATAACAACATCTGATACATTCACAAGCAAGACAACAAAGAAGACCTACAAAATCAAAGGCTCGTACAACTGTAAAACAAGCAACGTGATATACTTGATACAGTGTACGAAGTGTGGCATGCAATATATCGGAGAGACGAGACAATGTCTCCATCAACGAATGAACAATCACAGAGCAGACGTAACAAACAGACGACTGGAAGGCAAACCGGTAGGACGACATTTCAACAAACCACAGCACGCTGTAGAGGATATGAAAGTCACCATCATTGACTATCTGGGATTGAAAGACGACCTATCCCGCAAGTGCAGAGAATCCGAATGGATCAGGAAACTGGTGACCTTCGACCCATATGGATTAAATATAAAATCAGACATACTTCAGTAAATAGCTGGTTTTGATATCAACATCATCGATATCAATATTAACACCTATCGTTTGAAATTTTTAAACATCTTAGCCATACATTGAGCCAGAAGAAGGTTTTTACTGAAACGTTGCTCATTATATATCTTTACCATCAACTTTTGTTCTCTTCACGGTGTGGTGTCTCTCTCCTTCACATTAGACAGACAGACAGACAGACACAGGCACACACACAGAGGCACACACACACACACACACACACACACACACACACACACACACACACACACACACACACACACACACACACACACACAACACAGACAGAAGACAGACACAGACAGAAGACAGACACAGACAGAAGACAGACAGACACACACACACACACACACACACACACACACACACACACACACACACACGGACACACCGGCACAAACAGAGAGACACACAGACAGACACACAGACAGACACAGACAGACAGACAGACACACACACACACACACACACACACACACACACACACACACACACACACACACACACACACAACACAGACAGAAGACAGACACAGACAGAAGACAGACACAGACAGAAGACAGACACACACACACACACACACACACACACACACACACACACACACACACACACACACACACCAGACACACACACACACACCAGACACACACACACACACACACACACACACACACACACACAGACACACACACACGCACACACACACACACACACACACACGCACACACACACACACACACACACACACACACACACACACACAATAAAATGGACAAATGTCAAGCCCTCCATGTCATTCGTGAATGACGTTAACTCTAGGGTCAGTTGCGGAGATAGTTCCCTGCCTCTAGAGACAGGGCCTCCATGCGCTACATGGAGGCTTAGGGCCAGCGCTGCAATCCACCTGGAGCTTGGCCAGACTATGGCGCAGCTTTGGGACTGGGCACCAAGGCCCACAAGTACCCGTCTGCTGCATGATGTTATGGTCAAGCGAGCGGTCATGTCCACCCCAGTCAATGACCAGATACTTATTTATACTCCTGAGTCGAGAAAAGCAATTGTGTGTAAGTTTCTTGCTTAAGGAAATTATGCCATAGCTCGCCATCACTGTGACTTGAACCTGTAACCCTGCAAGGTCCCGGATGTTTTTATTCTCCAAATGCAGTCTCCAACCAACTAAGCTATTGCACCACACACACACACACACACACACACACACACACACACACACACACACACACACACACACACACACACACACACACACACACACACACACACACACACACACACACACACACACACACACACACACACACACACACACACACACACACACACACACACCGGATCGCCCATATAGATAAAGATATATAAATATACACTGAACTTAATCTAATTAATTGAAGCATTGAAGGCCGGTCTCCACTAATTCCTGTGTCGTTAGTACTCAAGGTCCAAAGGGACATAGCGAACAACAGCTTTGCACTGCTAGATCTAAATATATATACATATATATCAGCAAAGATAAATAATACAGCAACAGGTACATAGAGTGACTGTGTGTGTGTGTGTGTGTGTGTGTGTGTGTGTGTGTGTGTGTGTGTGTGTGTGTGTGTGTGTGTGTGTATGTGGTGCGCGTGCGTGCGTGCGAGCGTGCCTGCCTGTGTGCGTGCGAGCGTGCCTGCCTGCGTGCGTGCGTGTGCGTGTGCGTGTGCGTGTGTGCACACGAGCGTCTGTAAAAAAAACGATGTTTATCCGGGAGTTCCGCCTACAATGCTCGTGCGCATGAGTCTACCTTCACTAACCCCGGAAGTCCAAGGTAAGACACTAGGTAGTGTTTTGTAAGTGCCAGCTAGTACGCAGGCAGTCTGGAAGTAGACAGTCTCGCTGCGTCTAGCTGTTTCAGCCAGTGAAAAAGCGGCAATTGCATGAATTGTGTTCGGGGCACAGTGAATACGTAGTCTGTTGAACGAGTTGCGGGAATGGAAAGAGTGAAATCGATCTTGGGTTTGGCATAATCTAATGTATAAATGGTAGACAAGTCTTGTTTCGGTGTGGACTCTACCTCTAACTACGTATATGTATAGTCTAATGTCTTGATGTATATACAGGTCAAATTCTATACGTGACTGTTCTGTTCTGCGGCATGACAAGTGCTGTTCACGTTTATCCAGATAAACTGCCGTGCGATGTAGGATCTGATTGATGTGTGATTGTGCTTACTTCTCAAATTTCCGTTTGTAGACTGGCGGTGCCTTCGCGGTGGTGCTTTCGAAACAGCTGCCCTCAGATGTTGCAGAGTTTTCTCTGATTTTTGAGGGTACGCAGACTGGAAACAGAATCTGTGGAACTGCATTGGCAGTGGACTCTAAGACTCTTATTGGAGAAGTTGGAGGTTTGCAGTGTGTATTTACGGTATGTAATATGTCTGAGCTGTTAGTGTATTGTGATGTAGGTTATGGCATATCAGAAGAAGTGAAGGTTGAGATAGTGGGGATTAATAGAGGTGGCAGTAAAGTTCAACCATTCACCATGACGTTTCTTAGTCGATTTCAGCTGATCTGCAGCTTTTTTCCTGAGGATGTCTTGCTGCAGGCACCCGTTGCAGTTGCTCGATGTCTACCAGTTGATATAGAGAACACTCGGGCTGATGATGATGAACTGGCAGATTTCTGCCTGAGAAGCATGCCTGTTGATTTGACATTCAAGCATTTCTTTGGAAGTACTTGACATGAATCGATTGTTTATCCTATTTTACATTGTTGATTCGGTAGGTGATATTGATGAGAAGATGGGTAGCCAAGGAACATTGTTGCACTTTGCTGCTGAACGAGGAATGACTAAATTTGCTGGTCACCTTCTAGCTGCCAGTGGAGGAGCATGGGAATCGCTTACTACAAAGAACAGAGAGGGTCTCACTCCTGCAGAGATAGCTACTCGACAAGAAGACGTTGAGATGATGCGGCTCTTTGCTGACTTTGAAGTACACTCAACTAACCAATAGTAACTTTGCCTTGTAGTACTAACTGCGATGTTTGATTTACAGGATGTTGCAGCAGAAAATGCAGTACCATTGGTTGAATATAGCAATCTACAAGAGCTGATGGGTTCAGACTACTTGAAGGTGGAACCCAAACCAAGTTCATCCATACCTTCTAAAGACACCAAACAGAAAAAGACAAGTAAGAAAAATGTTGATGTTAGGAAAGTTTGTTGGTTTTGCTAATGGTGCAGGCTGGCTCTTTACAAGGCTACACACACAAGATGAATATAGAATGTGTTCAGCTAGAATAGTAGTATCACTCAAGAGTAAGTAAGGCCTGTGACACACTGGACATTTATATACTATGCAGTATGCATAATCAGGGTTCGAAGAATGTGTTTTCAGGCCATGGTCTCTTTGTGCAAGCATCATGCACATGAACCTTACTAATTATTCCGTTATCTCATACTTGAAGTTGTAAGTAACACTAGACAAATAGATTGTGAGGCAGAGAGAAGCCAGACTCCATTGACACCTTGTCAGCGCGTTCCTTGCAGCAACTGACGTAATTGAGCATGAGCTCAAGAACAGTGCAAAGCTGTAGTTCTTTATGGCAATTTTCCTTTCCCTCAAAAAGCAAGAAATGGCCTGATAGAGGCAGTTTTCGTCTGCGCCCACAGCTACTAGAAGCAGATTTGCTGGAGCATTGTCTGGTATCAGATCCCTAGCCAGCAAATGTAATTGGCATCAAGACAAGAAACTAGTACCTGGCTTCCGGGAATATTGGTATTCGCCGATCTTGGCTAGAATTGCTCTAGCTTCAACTTCTGTTGCACATTTCAAGTTTCGCAAGTGCTGAATGCACGCCATTGTGCGGGAAGCCAGTCACAATTGAGCCTATTGTGCATTTTCGTTAATTAATTAATTACCTAAGTGTTTCCCAGGTGCAGGTAAGTGTCATTCCTTGTGCACGTGCTTCAGTGCATTAAGATCGTGGAACACGTGTGGACAGTTTACGTTCATGTAGATGGCAAAGTTGAGGTTTTTGTGTACCCAGATGACGTCGTACTAGTTTCAAGCTCCTACTAAACTTGGAAATCTGGAACCATTTCTACGGCATGGTGACTTCCTAGGCTTGACTAGTCACCATTCCTGTGACAGAGATTATCAGTTGGGGACTTGTTGACCGGTTTTTTGAACCTTGCTTTGCTATTATTGATCGTTTCTTTTCCATGGTGTAGCTTTTCCACAACCAGATATCTTGTCAAGTCGGTCTGTTACCTGCTTTGAGTACTCGTTGCTTCTGTAACTGGTGTACATGCTACTTCTGTAACTGGTATACAGACCCTCCTTCTGGGTTGCAAAGCGTACTCATTGCTTCCTTGTGCTTTAGCTTTGCAGTATTTTTTGGCTGTTTCTTGTCTTATCGCTAATTCATACGTTCTCTTGAATGTCAGCTCTTTTTTCTGCTAACAGCCGTCGCTGTATACGGTCATTCAGTATTCCTATGACTAGTCTGTGTTATAGCATATCACTAAGCACCGCCCTAAATTTGCATGTTCACTGAGTCGCTGCAGTTCAGCCGTGAATTTAGCGACTGACTCACCTTCCTGACACGATCGACTGTTAAATCTAAATCTTTGTACTATTACTGATGGCTTTGGGTCGAAATGTTCTGTCAACGTCTGTAGTATTTCGTCGACTGACTTCTCTCTAGGCTTCAACAGAGCCACTAAACTTGTAGAGTTTGATACGTACGAGCTTCAAACACGCTTAAAGAATAGCTCTTTTGTCTATCAGCGTTGTCTATGTCGTTCTCTGTGAAGTATTCTAACCTTTCTGCGTAAAGTGGCCATTCTTCCTTTGATTCGTCAAACTCCGCTATTTTGTCAAATATTGCCATCATCCTCGTCGCCAGATGTCACAAGTAACTGCATCTTTAGCATGCGCTCAGCCGGTCTTGCTGTTATCTCAAGTTGATCTATTTCAAGAATGACTGGCTAGTCATAAATGCCGATCAATGACTGAAATGTAATACAATACAAGTTCCCAGATGTATATACTACAGTATCACACTAACCTGGGCTCCTGTCTCCACCTTATATGTCACTAGTGTGTTGTTTGTCATTAGTGGCTCATGCCCATCTTCCGTCCTGGTTGTCCGGATTGGAGTTGGCTTAGTGTAGAGAAGGTATCAGACGACACTGATGTCTCTCTTGATTATTCCTTGCTGCGATGACAGGGTGTCGGCTGACAGCCTCCTTTCTTTCCTCTCATTTGCCCATGGCTCATGTTGTACTGCGATTACGTTGACTCTTAGTGTTGCACATATTTGAGAAATGGTTATGTGATTGACATTTCTGGCAGGTCTTTCTCCATGCCAGACATCTTCTTGGGGCGTGTTTGCTTCCGCATTTACCAAATTTGAACGATTGGCTCTGTACTGCTGCCAGTTTCCATTCTTCCCCTTTTTCTCTGCTCTCTGTGCTGACAGTAGTTGCGGCTGTCTCAAACTTGCGAGCAGTCTCTTCCGTACGCATTTGCTGCTCTGTCGCAACTTCTTCTGCCCTACAATTGTCCAGAGCCTTTTCTGAAGTTGGATCTCCCACGGCAAGTAAGCGTTTTGTTAGCCTTGCATCCTCCTCTTCCAACACAATCTGATCTCTGATAAGTGAGTCTTGGATATCTCCAAACTGGCATGTCTCTGATAACTTTCTCAGTGCGTTATAGTAATGGTCGATTGTCCCACCATATGTCCTGTCTCTACATCGAGTGAAGAATCAATACCGCTCACACATGACATTGGGTTTTAAATGTAGTAGGCTTCGAGTTTAGCAAGAACGATATCAATCTTTCCTTTGTCGGTCTTCATCTCAAAGTGAAGGGAATTGTAAACCTCCTGGCCTTTGCTTTCCAGTGTGTGTAAAAGAAGTGATGTCTGGACCTTGTCAGTCGTTCCTTCCCCTAGTTGGCTCGTATCCTTGAGATAAAAAAAATAGTAAACTGTTTACGCCACTTATGACGCCATGCTGTCGCTCTGTCGCCGTCGCTGGGCATAGGGCAGGCAAACCGGTGAGGATCATAGCTAGATTGACCGCCATCTCCTGGTACCATGTAGCAGGTAGTCCAGTCAATCGAATTATACAGTACTGGACAAAAGTTTTGAGCCACCCTTCAACAATCCTTTTCTTTGGCCTTAAAATCATTTACTTATGAGTAAAGTAGACAATACCACTATCAATAGAGTCAAAAACACAAAACTGTATCATTTCAGTGTGTTTAATAGAACAGATTACGCCTAATAATTAGTATGGCGTAATACACACAAAAATAGACTAATTTGCAGGGTGGCTCAAAACTTTTGTCCAGTACTGTATATATATTTCCCGTGTACTTATACAACCCCATCTACATATATATATATATATATATATATATATATATATATATATATATATATATATATATATATATATATATATATGTATATGTATATATCTTACCAACTACATCACAGCAACAATCTTAATTGTGACGGTTTGCATAAAATCAAAGCTGCACAGGGTCCTCTCTCCAGCGATTGACCTCTGCGTAAAATTTCTTGATGATGCAAATGCTACACATTCCAGTTCATTTCAACACACACCCACAGCAGTCCTGTGTAGATTGTACTTGTCATTGTCCTTCGCAAAGCTTCAAGCGATCAACTATTTCTTGCCAACTGAAGCTACTCTTCTAGCGCTTTTGTTTTTCTCCAAATTCTGATTGCATTTGCATCGAATCCAACCTATGCGTTTTCTGTACCACTACATGAGGAGTGTGTCGATCTCTATCGAAGGAAGCGTGAAGGCCAAGATTCGAATTCATTCAGCATATTCAGCACATCCAGGACCTTGCAACATTGACGACTAAAATTTTTTTGATGTTGTCAAGCTATGCCAGTTGCAAAATTTCAAACACTGCTCTACATCTCTTTTAATTCTAGTACTATTCATTCTAGTACTATATATAATAATGTTATTCAAGCATATGCATGTTGAATATAGAGAATGATGCAACTTCTGTGACGACGTCAGCTGACCCTAGATCTCTACTTCCTGTATTTATGGAATGGCACAACTTCCATGATGGAGGGACACCTGTCGCATTAGCTGTTTCTTTCCTTGTGTCTTTACGTATCCTTGCTTGTTGCTCATTGAGCAAGCGTATTTGATAGCTTTGTAACAAAACCAGAAATGTACTACTTTACTGCGTAGTCCCAAGAGGTCGGCATAGTTAATGGCAGGACGTATGCACTTCTGTCATTCTTGTTATAGAGTGTGTGGGGATACAGTAAACATTTGACCGAGTTACTAATAAGTTAATGATAGCTCAGCTGAGCATTTTAAGTTGTATAGTCAGAAGAGTGGTTGTTTTGTGTTCAGAAATCATGTAGTTTAAGTTATTTTTGTTAATTAAGATACAGCACATTTATGTCTTGCAATTGTTTGAGGTTTTATATTGTATATAGAAAATACTGTCTCAATAGAGAAGCTTTTTTCAAATATCTGAATGATTTGTTGCATGTGTGTAATTAACCCGAGGCAGAGCCTCTGGTTACAGTAGTAGGTCATGTTTACTCAGCGTATGTGCATAGGTCCGCTGTTGTATGTGCTAATTTAAATAGTAAATTGTCCACAAGAGGGGACGCCTCTGTTATCCTAGTAGTTAGTTGTTTCTAAACAAATACAGCTGCTTCATTGTTTCGCAGACTCAACCCGAAGTTACAAGACAGAGTAGTTGCATGGATATGTCAAATTATGCTGTGCATGTCATAGTCCGTATCTTTTTTCTAGTGTGCTGATTTGCAAATGTGTTACCGATCTGGTTGGTATTTCCTCACACAAGAAACAGACTGATGGCTGATGAATACAGCCAAAATGTGCTTGAATGGCGTCGTACCAGCACAGATCTTAGCAAGAGTATAGTTCACGTGCATTTAGACACGTTCATTCATTGTCAAATCCGGCATAGGTTGATTGTTTGCCAATTGTTCAGGAACGTGTCTGCTGCTGCTAAATGTGCAAGTAAATCTATTACAATACGTTTTGCAATTTCTCTCGCTTTGCGAAAATTCAGGCTACACACAAACTTTACGGGAAAGACAAAAGGGGTGAGATGCACAAACAATTGCACCATAAACGGTTTTTATTAAGTGCTATAAGTGTGCAGCAGGTGCATGTTCCGTAACCAAAGCTAGCAGCTGAGGGTTCAGCACTTTAGTGCTTCTTTATTTGAGTTTGTATTGAAACAAATCAGTGATTGAGGAAACTAAAGTTTTCGCATTTATGTCTCTCCTTGTCTCTACATGTCTAGGAAGGAATACTTGTTAATTTTGGAGTTTACTCATGAATATGTGACACAGATTGAGTCTCCGTGTCCTAACTACTAATTTTACCACCTGCCAACAATGATGTCACATGTTTGATGATGTCATAGTTTAATAATAGAATAACTTTTTGATGTTGTAGAATTTGTTATGGAATAGGGTAGAAATTTAGTAGTTGGAGATTGGTTTCACAAGCATTAAGCAACTCAGGCAAAATCACAATGTCTTATATTAGTTTGTGTAATAAATAGCAACATCTTGTCAGTATTAGCTCTGTGCAGCACTATTATTCAGACAACTCTGGCTTAAACTTTTTAAAGTTCGTCCCAGCTGACTTCAACCCCGGAAGCTACTTGTGGACGGGCAGTTTGTAACTAGATTAAGACGTAGTACACTGAGAGCATTATCAACAAACAGTTTAGCGTGCCAATAGCATGGCTGCTTTTCTAGAGACTACATAGAAGTAGAAACCACCATCAGCATTGACTACATGACACACTGATGGACTAAAGTCAAGAATTGGGGAGTTTTTTCTCTGTAGGAGAAGGTTTCCCAAAGCTTTTGACTTGTTTAGACTATTATCAATAACATTACCAGCTACGTTTAACAGTTGTTACTCCTCAGATAGCTAAGCGTTTCAAGGTGTTGTTACCTCTAATCATATACGGACTGTCCATAGGTCAGCTCCTTGTTGCAATAATTAACATACACAAATTACCACGGTATCTATCTGACAAGAACGGCACCATCAAGAGCTTCAAAATGATGTTCATAGCATGTTGCTGTGGCTTTGTAACGGGAGTTTTTATTGCAATTTGTCTAGGGTTGAAGTTATCTGGGACGGACTTTTTTTAGTTCTGTGCCACTCTTGCCTTCATTTGTTTGTCTCCTTTGTTTTACACGGTCAGCCAACTGAATTTGTGCAACTGATGCAACAGCCCTACTGCTTATGAAAGTTTCTATTGCGTCTGTGAAGTGAACATTTCAGCTGCTCAGTCACATGTTAGTACTACTGGGTCACTAACTTCATGGACGACTAGGCTTTGAAAATCTGCTGGTTTTCAGGTTTTCCAATGACCTCAGTATAGTTAGGGACCACAAACACACGGCCTTGCATGTTGTTTGTCAAGTTATCTATAAAAGAATTTTTTAAACTTTGCCTTTGTCTTATTTTTCTGCCCTTCCAGAAGAGGTTAGGAGATTTGGCCGTCTCTTTATTCCATGCTAAAGTTGACACAAGAGGTCATGAGACCCCTTGTGCTCTTCTGGTAGAAACTTGGAAGAGCAGCAGAGGTAGAGGTGGCACATTGGCACTTTCTTTAATGCAGATGGTGGCAGGATGCAGCAAAGCTGTGGAAAGGCTCGTAGAAACGTTGACTGGAGCCTCTCTTTGCCACAGATGTGAAATCCAATTGGAACACAATCAAACTGCTCTGGAGATCCGTTAAGGGTGTACTCTTAGTTACCCATGCTGCTGTTGATGAAGGTTTCCCTCCAACGGACTCCACAAGTAAAATTCAATTTTAAATTGTATCTCTTGTGATTGTTTCTTTATTTCTTGTCCTTCTGACCTTCTGACCTTTTCTGAGGGGAGTGGCTCCTCAGATTCTTTCCTCTACCTCTTCAAGAAGAATAGAAAAGGAATAGAGAAATACACTCCTAACTGATGTAATAGTGTGCAAATGTAGCAACTCTGGGCTTTTAAACTAAGTACACCTGACATAAATCCTACCTCAATACAGTGTACTTGGTTCTGAATTTAGCTTATGGGAAATATAGATGCACTATATTTCTGAGATCAACGTCCAAAGTGTACAGCGAGTCATGTTCCTGCTGCGACCATGTTTAGCTGGCATTATGATGTCAAAACCTGCTTTATTTAGAACATCGGAGACTACTGCAACACATCCCACATGCATAGACTCTAGTTGACTATTAATTAATAGGAAAAGTTTCTAGAAACAATTTATACTACCTACTTGGCTCTTGTATTGTTTAAATGTAACACATGGCATGTTTGACAATAAAACTACTACTACAGTACTATGCTAAACGCCTATGCATGTAATATCCACTTACTGCTACTGTAACTACAACTGTAACAGTATTAATTAGAGTATCTGTATAACAAATAGCTAAATCGATGTCATCAAGTCACTGTTGAGGAAAGCATGCGACTCTCAGTCGAAGCAAAGAAGATTTCAAATGTTTGGAAACTTTCTAACTACTCCTACCACTACTGAAAGACATGGTGTATTTGATAAATGCAACAATAGACTAAGTATGCAATAATAGCTAAGTAGCTAACATGGCAGCAATCAACTTCTTACTCTGTAAATAACACTCTAATAAAGACTCAGATTTATCTACTGAAACAGTTTTAGTTTTCTAATGGAATAATCGGCTCTCTGCTGTTGCTGAGAGAATGTTGTCTTGAATGTTCAATTTATGTCGTCTTCGTATTCTGTAACCACATATGCACATAATGGACGACCTCAAAAGGGCAAAAGCAAGCCGGCTTCTATCCAACAGATTGTATTGCTGTACGTTGTGTCGTTCTTTCAGAAAGTATGAGGCCAATGTTTGATGAATGTTGTTGTCAATTGGCTGGCACCTCCAGTGCAAGACAGAATCAGAGGAGTAGATGATGCTTGCTCAACCCTTCTAATGCTTTCTTCATATTTTCTCTTCTTTTCTTTTTCTTGTTTTTTGCTACCACTACTACTACTACTACTGTTCTTATGACCCGACTTCCAATTATTTTGTGCAGGGTTGAAAAACTGGACATGTTATGCTACATTTAATCTTTTTAATTAAAGCACTTGAGAAAAACTTGACCTTTTATGATTTTCAACGGAGACAAGAAAGGCGTAAGTTGCATCTAATATGTTTTTGTGTTAGGTCTGCTTGCTAAAATTGTGAATGAGAGAAAATCATTATTAAAGGTGATTGTTTAATTAAGTCGAACGGAAAATATGTTAGATTGGTTAACTCACAAACTTGGAAGACCACTCATTGGTTTTCTTGGCAATGAACATGTTTGTTGCTTTATAAAAGCGAGAGCGCTAGTCTTTTGAAAGGGAAGAATGGAAAGGATTTGCTTTGTGCAGACTGCAGTCTTGTGAAGTCTTTCCTTGTATTAGACTCTCTCGTGCCGTCATCCTCTGTACAGTACCTGTCATCATGCAGCCATTAGCTTGGAAACTACCACTACTGCCACGTTTTTCAAACAAGGTGGTGAGTTAGATGGAAATGTGCAGCATTTTGCAGACAAAGACTGTGGACAAGGGAAGCAAAGATAGTGATTTATGTGGTATAGTTCATTGTTTCTCGCATAGATATTGAAAGCATCAGTTGCTGAGACATCTTAGGTGCGGTTGATATTAATTATCTGATAGTGAAAAGAAATTTTGCCTAGTCACCTGCCCCACTTTTTGGTCTGGAATGTTACTCCAATCTGACAAGTTTTCAGTGTAGCTTTATAGTTGTTAATTAATGCAGAATAATATGTTATGGTTATGGCATTGTTGTAGGAAGGGAAGAAACCAAAGAGCAAAGAGAGTGGAACTAAACAAAAGTCTTTGTTTTCTCGACTCGATCTTCATCAGCTTAAGAAGAACATAGGTATATGCCATGTTCTACATGATGCATATTGATTTATGCTTGTTCTAATGACTTAATCGTTTAAGTGTATGTTACCTTGTTATTTAGTCCTCTCAAACAGAGTTTTAAATGTGGTAACCAATGAAGAACTTAATCTGTTTTGTGGTTGTTTTGTAGCTATTAATGATATGAATATGAGACTACTGTGGAACCTTGCCTTACGACCACCCAACAAATGCGAGCACCTCTACATAGCAGACAGTTGGCAACAGTTCTTTAACAATTTATGCATTTGCATGCATTTCGAATCTGACAAAGGGGGCACTTGTGAATTATGAATTGTGGACACATTTTTATGGCTTGAGGATGCATTTTGACCTATGAAACGCAGAGACATGTGATGATCATAAAACAGAGCCGATGCTTGGCTTGTCACAGTGCATTTGGCACATCTACAGTGCAGTACTAGTGTAATAGTACCTTGAGCATGTGCATGCAAAGTGCAGAACAAAAAAGAGTTAAAGAAGATGCTTGCATTATGCTCAACAGTTGACACTGACAGAATCAACATAGGAAAGTTGCATTTACACATGGCTTCAGCTTTCTCTGAAGTGGAGAGGCCATTGTTTAGAACAGGGGTATGTTGAAGCAGTCGACTATTAAGATGTTTTTCAAGTGACTCACGTTCAATGAAGACTTGATAATTCGTGTACTGATTAAATGCAGTGTCTTTACATATTAAAAATAATAGTTGCATTATATACCACTGTGTTGCATATGGGCACAGTGTGTGTATGGCAGCATTCACAAAAGTCAACCTGACAATTAAGCCACTGGAACACTAAGCACAGCTGAGGGCAGAGTCCAATGAGTGGTCATATTTTACTGAATCCATTGTAATTTTTATGAGAGCTACACTTGGTTGGCAGTAGTTATGTAGTAGTCTTAAGACAATTTGTCACTTATTAAACTGATATGGTGCTGGTGACTGTTTAAGGTAAAGTTGGTGCAAAGACTATGAACAAGATACGGAAGATGACATCAAAGGTATTATTAATTTATGTAGGTGTTTATGTAGTTTTTGTAAATTTGATGTGGAAGGATTCTGAGGATAATGCTCTTCATGGTAATTTGGCCCGCTCAGGCAGCAGAGATTCTTTGAGAATGGTACACACAGATGAAGTTTTTGTTTATATTATGGTTAGAGCTTACTAAGAATTATCATAGGCATCTCGTCGTTTGCCCCCAATACCAACTCCAGATGAGAGGAACCCAGCTAACTATTGTGACATGGATTATGATGATGATGATGATGGTGATGATCATGATGATGAGTGTGCCTATGAAGACATTGAACTACCACACAGAAATGGACGCCTTAAAGACAAGAAGGGGTTATTTGGAACTGGTTACAAGCAACAGAAACGTGAACCACAGTCGACATCTCACTACATGGAGCATGTGGTGGCAAGAGCAGTTTCTCATATAAGCTATAATCCAGGACCTGAAGACCCGCCAGATTCACTGCAACTTAAAGTATGTCTTTTTCATTGACAACTATGTGAAGTGACATCACATTTGGTGTGTAGAGGGGGCAACAGGTAAATTTACTTGAGACATCGAGTACTGGAGGTTGGCTGAAAGCTATTGTTGATGGGAGAAATGGCTGTGTGATGAGATCTGCAATTAACATTAATGAAGAAGTCAGCCTTTAAAGATAACTGCTGTCTATAAAGGAAGTAAAATACAGAATTATATTTTGTAGCTCTATGAGTTAGATCAAGGAATGACCATCAGAATGGATGAAATACCTGAGATTGAATATGCTGAGTTTGAACCTGGTGTGAAGATTTTTTGATGCCGTTAGACATACATCTGTGTAGTGTTGCTATGTGTTTTGTGTTGCAGGTCTGGAGGTTGGCAGTAGTGACCAGGTATGGTGTGTGTGTGTGTGTGTGCGCGCACACACATACGTGTATACATACGTGTGTGTGTGTGCGTGCGTACACACATGCACACGCGCACGTGTGTGTGTGTGTTATGTGTCTCGGTCCATTATGTTGGACTTTTTTTGATTCGTCTTGTTCAATTCCTGGGACTCCTTTTACTGATAATGAAATATTAGTGGCACTCAGAATGGGGTAGCACCTGGACAAGACAGTATTTTAGCAAATTTTCTTAAAGCTGGATGACTATGCTTACCTCTTGGTTGATTGAAATTATTCAGTTAGTTGGAAGGACTGACAAATTAAGTTTCTTAGGAATGGAAAGATTCGTTTCTGCCTCCATTGTTTAAGAAGAAAAATCGTTTACTGTGTGATAATTATGAAAGAATTTTTGTTGCTCAGTGTTTCAGGCAAATGCTGAGCCAATATGTTTTGTTAATTTAGCTGAAACAGGTGATTGAACACTGTGTTTTAGAAGAACAGTGTGGCTTTTGACGACAGAGGGGTACAATGGATTAGATATGGTTGCTTAGTCAAGTCATTGAGAAAGGATGGAGCACAAGACCTTTACATATCTGCTTTGTTGATCTTTCAAAGCATTTCATTTGGTGCCTAGGTTTGCTGTAACCAAAGTTATTTAAAGGTGCCTGCTCATGATATACCGCGCACGTGCAGACACACTCACGCAAACTTGAAATCGTGCCTCTATGCACACATTTTATTTATCCATTTACCAGTTTGAGATAGCTTGCTGTTGAACGACAAAACAATTTCTCGATGTTTTCCTTGTTGCACGTGACCCAATAATGGGTGTATCACAGAGCGCACACTAAAGCGATGGCATCCGGACAGACATCTATCATGGATTAAGTTGTAGGCTAGCTTATCAGTACCAACGCATATATTTGACTTGCAGTTGTTGAATTTCTGTAGAAGAAACACTGCTACTGGTCCATTGTCTGTTGCTAAGGGTAGGCTATTCATCAATTCTTGCCAGCTCTTGTAGCTATTATGTCAAGATAGATGTGCCATCTGCGTTACCTGGCGTCCTGCACCTTTCCATGGCTTCTTTCAGCTACCAAGTTTTGGATGCCATCACATGATGCTCTGTGCTCTACCCATTTCTGGGTCACGTGCAACTAGAAAACGATTGAGAAAGTGCTTTGTCGCTCAACTACAAGCTATCTCAAGATGGTAAATGATAAATGTCAATGTCCCGTGCACGCTGTGACTTGGCTATATCAAATACAGATCTACAAGAACTGGTAAATACATATCATGATAGCTGTATGGGGCATTCTAATCAACACAGACTAAACCTAAGTTGTAAGTATTGGTTTTGAAAAAGCATCCATCTCATTGATGGTCACATTTTAGAAAATGTTTCTTCTGCTTTTCCTGCAGCATTATGAGAAAGTTGGGAGCTTGTCATTTAGATGTTGTGGATCGTATCCAAAGGCCTAACAAATTATCTGGATCTGGGCCAATATCTGGATTATGGAAACAAAGTGTGTACCAACAGGAGTTTCAGCAAAAACGTTAGAGGAACATTTCACTGGCACGCGCAGCTCCTGGCTCCGCTCTCACCACTAATCGTTTCTGGTCACACATTAAGTTGGAAAGTTTGGCACTTTCTCTGAGCTAACTTGATAGCTGAGCATCATGATCGTCCAAAAACAAATTCTACAAACTGTTTTCCTAATAACATCCACTAGCTGTGGGTTTTGTTTCACCGCTTTGTGTAGACTTTGATATTTGCTTAGGTAAAAGTAAAACATGCCTTCACATTACTAACTCACCTGCAATCTATGGCTAAAAGCACACATACGGCGATAGTTTGAATGTAGAATGAAGGCACTTTGTGTCACGTGATTATGCGCAGTGAAGCACATTTCCGTGTTTTTTGCATCGCGCAAGCAATTTTGTGCTTTACTGTTGTTTTCTTCCGGCCTCCTTTCGTAGAAAGAAACATGAAGGAAAACACAGCAAAGGCTCAAGGGACTGGAGGTTGTTCAAGACGATCCACGTGGAGTCCACAACATCTAGGAACGACTGAGTCATTCGAAAGATGATCTGGACATGGAGTTCATAGATGCTGGATATGATCACTCGCTGACAATCCAGGGGGACGATCTCTTGGTCTTGCAAGTAAGAATTGCTGTCTTCGATCTTAGTAGTCTACTAAATGTGAAACTATCGATGTGGCATGTTTTCTTTCGCTGTCAAAGTCACCGGAAACATCTAGATCCGTCTCTCATGTCGGTCTGCCATGCTACTAGCTGGCCTCGGGAAGCAAGGCCAAACCAATACACTGTGCAACACAACAGGCGTTCGGTCTACAGCTCAAGGCCATCATCTACTGCGCATGCTTGCATTGGTGAAGTGTTGTGCTTGGTTCACAATATTGACGCTGACATTGACGCTGATGCTGACACTGGCATAGAAATGAATTCTATGTCATCGTCAGCGTCAACAGCAAAAGATGCCGTCTGTGTTAAGGTGGTGTCTTTGATGCGTCAGCATCAATATTGTGAACCAGCCTTTACTTTATGGTTGACTTGGGCAGTGACCCAAAAAGGTATTCAAATCGAATACATTCATATGAAGTGTCCCAACTTGAAGAGAGCTGATGAAAATACTACTAAACATCAGAGGCTACTTTGGCTTGGCCATGTAGAGCGAATGTCAAACTGTCACCCACAAAAGTTGCTGTTCAGAAGCAAGGTACATTTAATACATACGTGCATGCACACACACACACACACACACACACACACACACACACACACACACACACACACTGTTTAAAAAATGGTATGCACAGTTTCCACGCATCTAATTTGCTCTATGTGCATCATTTGATTTCTCGCCCAGGAAAGGGTTGCTAAACCTTGGCATGAACTGAGTGATGCCAACATTCGACACCCTGTACTCAAGATCAAAAGACTTCAAGGCTCCAACCAGCTTTAGCCAGTGTCACACACACACACACACACACACACACACACACACACACACACACACACACACACACACACACACACACACACACACACACACACACACACACACACACACACACACACACTACCACCACCACCACCACACCACCACACACACACCTGATGGTATATATATATATATATATATATATATATATATATATATATATATATATATATATATATGCAATATCATCAAATACCACCGATCCCCCAAACACAATCTCCCTGACATCTCCAAACCAACAACGTCTTACACTACACTACTATAGTAAGTAGGTACATCCCAACTATCAACATCCTGTACTTGAAGCTTGATTCTCTTGTGAAGCATTCTTGCATTAGGTTCTCACAGTTGAATTTACAGTTATTCCGTCACATTTGAAAGCTTGGTTACTTTTAAGGCCACTGACTGCTGATGTTTTAGAAGCAATGGCTTTCATAGTTTTAATGCTGAATGAAGACCAGAGCCCCATCACCAAGGGGTAAAACAGACCACCCAGAGCAAGGAGTTTGTATTCATGGTAAATATAGTTTTGTTCTTCACTGCTTCTGCTGCGGCTGTGGCTCTTACTGCTGCTTTTTTCACATACAATAGCTATATAATGAGTTCTTGACTGTTATTTCAAAATAGGCAGACCTATACCCTCCAAAATCAGGGTGATAGACATCACCAGGGTGGCCTTCATTAGAACCACTGCACCTCATCTCTCTCATAACGTCTTTATTCTCATTCAATAAAGCTTGAAATTATCTTCTGCCAGAGCATTGTGACTACGTGTGTGTTCTGGGCCAAAACCACTACCAACTATGTGATCTCCAAAAGCATCAATGTGCTGGCCACAACTGCACCATACAGATGCCGGAGGAGAAGGAAACATTTTGATTCCTAGAGAGAGCCGTATAGCAATAACAAACTCATGAGGAGACATGGAGAGGCCAAGATTAGAGTTTGGTGTAGCCCGCAACCAAGCTTCTGCATGAGATGCACTGATGGAATTTAAACACACTCTGTTCTGTTGGCTAGCTGTGTTTAACAAAAATTTGACTATAGGCCGTGGACCAAGTCCAGAATTGTGACTTTTCCGTGCACCCTTGGCAAACCATTTCTTTCTAGCCTGTCCTATGTAATTTTTGTGGTGATTACGAAAATGATGTTTCATTAGCATCAGAGTGTCCTAAGTTGACTAAAACAGCATTTTCTTAAATTAAAAATGTTTCCATAGTAACCAATAGGTAAATGAAAAAGAGATCGGATTTGCTATCAAAGAAATTTAGGTATGGTTGACAAGCTTTATTAGACCAGAAATCAGATGTATTTAAAGGGGAAGTCCAACAAAAATGAACTTAACTTGTATGAGTAGATCTTACGAAGACAAATCGATCGGTATAAGTTACTCCGTTACCTTCGCTTTTGTAAACGAGAACGAGCGATGTTTCTGTGATGTGCAATGCCCACACACCTGCTCCGTGCTTCCTGGTAGATTAAGCTCCGCCCACTGCAACGAATCAATGCGTTTATGGATGACTGCTATGGATATATCGAGAGTGACGAATGTGAATGCGAAGATACTATAAAGATATGCCTTCTTGCCGTCAGTGGTTCCTCTCTAAAGTAAAATGGTGTCGGTAGAGCTGTTTCCCCGCCAGACTTTGAAGCAGAATTTCTCAATACCACAGCTTACCTAGAGAACACACTTGTGCTTGAGTATTTGTTTATCCTTGTTCTTTTAACGTCCGAAGAGAAATGTACAGCGCATTGTCTGGCATGAGCTACAGAGGATGATTCTATTTTTGCATCCGGGATTGTAACCTTCTACCAATCAGCGGCAAAAGAAAGTGAGCAGACCGGATGTGAAAATAGGAACGTCCTCTGTAGCACACGCCAGATAGTGCGCTGAACGTTTCTTTTCAGATATTAAAAGAACAAGGATAAACAAATATGTAAGCCGTGGTATTGAGGAATTCTGCTTCAAAGTCTGGCGGGGAAACAGCTCTGCCGACACCATTTTACTGTAGAGAGGAACCACTGACGGCAAGAGGGCAGATCTTCATAATATCTTCACATTCACATTCGTCATTCTTGATATATCCGTAGCAGTCATCCATAAATGCATTGATTTGTTTGCAGTGGGTGGAGCTTAATCGACCAGGAAGCGTGGAGCAGGTGCGTGGGCATTACACATCACAGAAACATCACTCGTTCTCGTATACAAAAGCGAAGATAACGGAGTAACTTATACCGATCGGTTTGTCTTCGTAACATCTACTCATACAAGTTAAGTTCATTTTTGTTGGACTTACCCTTTAACTGTATTCAATTAGATGAGGTATATGCAGGCGAAGAGATCTATCGTCTCTCTGTGCTATTTAATAGTGACCGCTACAACAGGCAGTTGAACTTTCAATTAAGTATAGTCAGTATTGCTGATGCTGTTCGCTGTCGCATCCAGTAAAGGCGTGCAACCCGGCAACTGCTTTACACACATCTTCTAGCATGGGTTGGCTTGTAAAAATATTTGGGTGTTGGCTTCTTCTTCGCTACATGAAAGTGCTGGAATCAATTGGGCAGTGACAACTAGACCATTGACTTATAATAAACCTTGAGCAGTTGCTGCGGTGCCACACAAATACACACTTACATTCAGGAGGTGTGCATATTTTGGTAGCTGATGTGTAATTTCCTAAACAGAAAATCAACAAATGCTATTCTATTTACTGCTGCTGCCATGGACTTTTTCTGTTGTGAGGAAGCATCTGGTGACGATGCTGTACTAGGATGAAAGCAGGTATGGCAATTGATGCATCACAGTTTCTCTCCAAATTTTCAATTGGCAAATGCAGATAGCGATCAATCACGAAGTCAATTTGATTTCTGGAAGATGTGGTATCATGTAGAAGAGCAGTTTCATCAATTAGAGATAACTATGACATGCCCGTTGTACACCAGACAAGGTCACTAGTAATTGAGTTAAAGATACCAACGAGGTGTTCTGCTCTCAATTTAGCGCTCTCCCATGGTGGACACTGGCTACTGTTGATGGAGGGATTCAAAAGACAGCCAAGTCTAAAACGATACATTTTAATACTGGAAAGTATGCGACTCCTGTACAATTTTCATTAAATGCTACCCTTTTTGCATCCTTGCAGTCGTGAAAACAACGATCTGTCGGACCGAGGTACCACTGAAGAATGATTGCCTTTCACTCTTGGTAAATGGAACACTGGTAAACGTTTCAACTTTTCTTTCACTGTGACACCCAAAAGTCTATGTCATCATTAGCTAGGCCTCACCTTGGCCATGCTGCAAGCGAGTTAGAGCTAGGTCGTATTCTTCCTCACAGGGAGCAGTTACTTCAGATCAAAGATCAACAAGATCATCAAAGTTATCGGCCAAAGACTAGCTCATAGAAATGCAGTCATAATCAATGCAAGAATCTCATTCGAGTGTCTTTGTAAACATACAAGCTCTTGATGTGTATATCGTTTCAACCTTGCTAAAGCTCACTAATACTACGCAAACTACTATATTTGCAGCACGTCAGGTACAGTGTAGCGTACTATACAGGGCAACAGCATTTCAGGTACAATGGTCAAAGCACAATTTCTCACAACTTGGAACTAAGGTTTTAATTAGACTTTCTACAGCTGTATTTACCATTTAATGCAAGACCTAGCGTGTCCAAAGTTCCACAGTAACGTACAGTTAGCAGAAACCATCACAAGATCAGGATTTTGCCTCAACTTGTATAATGCACGTTAGGCTTGGCGGTTCCAGTTCATTGCTGGGCAGCTAATTTGCAAAACGGTCTTGTTCTAGGTGATCAGAAACATAGGTATTCTCAAACATCTAGTGTCAGACGACAAGCTCCAAGTGCCAAAAATTGATTTGCGAAAGGGTGCACAGACGGCATTTTCTGAAGCCTTTTTCGCAATTGGCCCATGGACTATAAATCACAGTCAATTTCCGATTAAATTTGTCGTTGCGTGGCATTGCTGAAATCCAAATTCAAAGAACTTATTTTTCAGATAGTGACAAATCTGAAGATGATTTTCTGAGTCTCCTGATAGAGAATGATGGCTTTGACAGTTGGACATTTACAATGTCTAATGAATTGCAAACCTTCTTGAGAAAATCTTGTAGTAGCTTGTGAGTAGAATTGTAACTTCCTACGTAAGCAGCTGGTGAAGATTTCAAACCAAGTCTATCAAGTCTAATAGGGAATGTAGCTTGTAACCACGCCATGTCTGTAATAGATGAACATTTCCCAGCGATCGACGTAATTCTTGATCGAAGTAATGTAATTGTTTCAGCAGCATGTCATTAGTGTTCTCCCCCAGGCATGTCAAGACGTGGCGGTATTGGCCAAATTTTACAAGGACATGCCCATTCCCGGCATCCCTTGGCTGACGCTGCCGCGCCTTACTATTTATGCATTAGGCAA
Organism: Corticium candelabrum; assembly: GCF_963422355.1. Taxonomy (NCBI): domain Eukaryota; kingdom Metazoa; phylum Porifera; class Homoscleromorpha; order Homosclerophorida; family Plakinidae; genus Corticium; species Corticium candelabrum. The sequence continues at coordinate 7,299,426 of NC_085093.1, forward strand.
GAAATGAGAGACCAATGGTTTGGGCTCTTGTAGTCTTGCGTAGCCAGACCCTTACCCCGTCTTTTTCTGCACAGCATGAGGGCGGGGTAAGGGTCCTGGCTACACGAGAGCAGGGTTCTTGTAGGTAACGATGCACTACGCAGGAGATAGGTCGAGTTATGTGATGCTTCCAATAAAATAATGAGATAGATGGTGGAGTCTTGTCAATCATGTACAGTTCTAATTGCATACCTACTCTAATTAGATTGGTACATTGTCCTAAGTAGTAACTAGAACACAGCTTGAGAATACAATTGACATGGTAGGCACAGCCACTAAGACTCTCTATCGCTTTCTGGCTTCTTTCCACAATGCTAGCAAGTCACCTTGCTGCCATTGACGAAGACGAGAAAGCAACAGCATTTTGATAACAAATATCGTTTTTCTTACCTCTCCAAGGAGGAACACATAAAACAGTTTTTGCAAACATGAATAGTCGGACGAAGCCCCAAA